>NC_077228.1:521183160-521253855 GCF_027887165.1 Monodelphis domestica
AGAATGGTAAGGGTTAGGTGATAGAGGTCAAGTGACTTGCCCAGGGTCACATGGCTAGGAAGTCTGAGGTGAAATTTTGAACCAGGACTTTGTCTCTGGGTTTGGCTCTCAATCCACTGAGTCACCTAGATGCTCCTGGTGATTTTTCTTAAAGTACAGATCTAATTATATCACCTTCCTATTCCAATAACTTCAATGGCTCCCTAGTACATCTGGGAACAAAAATGTGAAGTCCTCTATTGGCCTATGAAAGCTCTTCACAATCTTTCTGCTTCCCACCTTCCCAGCATTCTTTCTCTTGACTCTCCTCCCCTGATACTTTCATCCTTTCAGAGCTAGGACTAGGTGTGAACCAGGGGCACAATGAGGAACCCCTTTTCATATTATCATTTATAATTATACAAGAGGCAATACTACATGGTGGTTAGAGAGCCACAAAGCTCTCAGAGCTACAAAGCCAGAGTCACAGACCTAGGTACAAGGCAAACTGCTGACACAATACAAGAAGCCATTTGATTGGCCAATGAACAGATCCTTGGTAACCTTGGAAAGAGTGGTTTTCCATTAGGGCTTTGTCCCATTTGGGGATGAACTGAGGCTGATCTGCATAAAGGTCCAGAAAGAGGAAAGGGTAAGATGTGAGAAGGTAAGTACGTCCCCCTCAGCAAAGCTAAGGCTATAAGTTGAGAATCCATGAATCATTTCACTAAGTAGATGGGAGAGACTTTTTTAGCAACAAGGAATGATCTATGAGAAAGCTTCCCAAGGACTGTCATCCTGAGCCCCCAAACCCAACAGCTAACCCAGGGTAGCACTGTAGAGTGGGAAGATGGGAGACCCCCTTACCCTCCATTGTCTGTTTCATTCTGATCTTCTCTTCCGAAATGTCATTTGTCTCGATCACCTGAAAGAAATGGTCTCGATGAGGGGGACGTACTTACCTCTTTCTTCTCCGATCCTCAAACCCTACAGGGGGGTTCATTAAAGCCGGAACAAGGGAGTCACCCAAATTAGCCACATCCTGGGCTCTCCTGGAATAAGAACATCTGCCTGGCCACACATCCCATCTAAGAGCTCGAACACTGTGCCTTTGATCTGAGAATTGTAGGATGTTATTCAAAATAAGGCTGAGGACTTGGGTTAATCACACCAGCAGGCTTGGGGAAAGCCAACCACTCATTCCAAACACTGGAGGGATGTTCTGAACCCAAGCGTGTGGGGACCAGCTCTGTGAATCAGGAGAGAGGTGACAGGGCTCTATGGTGAATGAAGAACACCTTTGTCTGAGGGAGAGAAGGCTGGTGGCCAAAGGTTTTATGGGATACACTTTCCTCTCATTCTAAAAGGCTCTCCTTGGGAACGAATGCCTAGAAATTCAGGCTCCTTCCATTGGATCTCATTGAGGAAGAGACCATAGGTCAGAGCCTGTCCCCTGGGTTATTATCTGAATGTCCCCCCCAACTCTGTTGCATATGACCCTCAGCAGATTGATTCTATCAGAATCGAATTCCCTTCAAGTCCCATTTCAGAAAACCTAAAACAAGGAAAAATGAAAATGTCTGCTATGGATAGCCCAGGATTCACCCTCTCTGTCCACACAGGAAAAATGGGGCTGGCTTTGCTTCCTTTCCTTGGGATTCTGGGAAAGATTTTGTTTGCTCCAGAAAAGTACTGGAGACCTCCTTGTGGATGTCAAAAGGAACAGTGGAGGAGACCCTCACTGTAGGTTGGTTAACTGGCATGGTTTTGGAGAGTGAGATAGTAACCAATATCAAATAACCAAAATAAACCAATTGAATCCCATTTGAATTTGTGCCCCGTGGAAGCCCAAAGTGAATCTTTTGTAATATAGATTGTTGTTCGGTTGGTTTTCAGTTGGGTCCAACTCTTCATGACCCCATTTGGGGTTTTCTTAGCAAATATATTGGAGAGTTTGAACGTTTCTTTTTCCATCTAATTTTACAGATCAGGAAACTAAGACAAACAGGGTGAACTGACTTGCTGAGAGTCATACAGTTAATAAAAATCTGAGACCAGATTTGAACTTAGGAAGATGAATCTTCCCGACTCCAGGTTGGGCACTCAGTCCACTGTGCCACCTCGCTGCCATTTTGCAGATAATTATCTCCTAATTGGTCAGATCAGGTCAGAGTGGGAAGGGAAGGAAAGGGAAAGAAAAGAGTGTCTGTCTCTCTCACCCACTGGGTGTGTGTAGTTAGTGGGAGAAGACCAGCAATTTCCAGGGTATGAAGAACTCTTAGAAAACTTTCCACCAATGAAGATCAACTTTGCTGGCTTAGTGAGTTTCCTGAGGTCACCAAGATGGAGACATACAATGAGGCAGTGTGAGACATAGAACTTGGATTTAGGTTTTCTGAGGTTGGCCCTCTTCCATTAAACCATGAAAGGTGTCATAGTGGAAAGTCAGGTGACCTCGGCGTCAGAAAGACTTGAGTTCAAGTCCTACTCCGGACATGCCAGATTACATGATCTGTACAAATCCCTGACTTCTCAGAGCCCCCACGCATGGGATTCCATTGATAGAAATTCTCCACTGTGAACTCCCTACACTGATGGAACCACAAGTCCTGCCTATGTGTGTGTATGTACCTGTGTATATATGCACCCATATAAATTGTGGATGTACATATAATGTAAAACTCTAGATATTATTCCTAATGTAAAGCATTCCCTTTATTTATCAAATATATAAGAATGGAAGAGAACCTCAGAGATTATCTTCTAAAACTAACTCTACACAGTAATGAAATTCTGAGTCTTCCTAAATCTGTACATGCATATATAGATGATCTGTCTGTCTATGGAATAAAACTATACAAACACTGTTTCATTCTACCCTGTCATTTCACAAAGGAGGAACCTGAGATGCAAAGAGGGGAAAGCACTTGTCCAAGGTCATACAGTGAATGAGGGGCAGAGCTCACAGCAGAAGTCGGCTTTTCTGCCACCTAATCCAGTTACCTTCCCACTAGACCGTGCTCAGGTTCGGGGTGGGTGAGTGGGGAGAAGGAAGGGAAATCCCTGCATTGAACAGTATTTGTTAGACCCCAAACTTGTTCACTGTAGTGGATGTTGTGACTGAATATACTCTGGGTCTGATGGATTCGGAGAATCACTAGGGGTGTTGGCCAACGTGTTCATCCTGGGATTTGGCTCCCTGGGATTCGTGTCTGTGCTTAGGAGTGGATGGGTGAACATGTTCTTGCCCAGACTTCCCAAGGTGATCACGATAACTTTAGAGCTCCTCCAATTCCCCCTACAGGAAGATCCTCCCCCAGGGGAATTCCAGGCAGCCACCAAAAAGGGAACGTCTTTAGGCTTTTCAACTCCAGAACTGGATGGCCCTGTCTTCAAAGATAATGGCATTAGGATGGTCTCCAACTCATCAGTTGTTAAATGAGGGAGCGTGCTATAGTAGAAAGAGTCTAGGATTGGGATGAGACCTTCATTCTCACTCCAGGTAAACTTGCTGTGTGACCTTGGAGAAGTCACTTTTTGGGTCACTATAAAATGATGGCATTGGACCACATGATGTCTAAAGCATTTTCCACCTCTGATGTTCAGTGGTTCTATAGTATTAGGTGGTGGTAATGTATATATTGAGTCAGCTGGATGACTCAGTGGATAGAGCACTGGACCTGGAGTCAGGAAGAGTTCAAATTTAGCCTCAGACACTTATTAGCTCTATGACTCTGGGAAAGTCATTTAACTTCTGTTGGCTATGAAGAAAGCTAGGTAGCTTAGTGGATAGAACACTGGACCTGGAGTCAGAAAGACCCGAGTTCAAATTCAGGGTCAGACACAAGTTGTGTGACCCTAGGCAAGTCTATTAACTTCTGTTTGCCTAATCCACCAGGGAAAGAAATGGCAAAGCACTCTAGTATCTTTGCCATGAAAATTCCATACAAGGTCATGAAGAGTTGCACAGAGCTGAACCAAACAACAATGTACGTGTAGGTGAGATGAGTATCAATACAGCAATAGTCTCCTACCCAATCCTCAAAATCCCTGGTGCCTCCAGGGCCCATCTCTTTCTGTCCCCTAACGGGCTTCTTTGGGTCATGTGTGTAATTCTCATTTGTGGGGAGACTGCAAACTTCATTGGGAGACATCTCTCACAGTGAAAAGGGGGGAGGCGAGAAGAGTCCTGACAATTTCTCTGCACTCTCCTTTTCAGCACCATGGAGAGAGTGTGCACAGCTCTGGGGCCAGACAGGCTACCAGGAAAGTTCAGAAGACCCTCTGGCTGCTGGTCCCCAGTTCTCTGCTCCAACATGAGTCCAACATGAGGACTTTGGAGGCTTCTCTCAGCCTCTTAAGGGTGAGGGGACACATACAAATGAAGTCAGAGTCCGCAGAGACCAATGACATGACATCCTTAACTCTCCCAGGAACAGAGGGGCACCTAGATGCAGGAGAGACCCCAGGGTGAGATTTGGGGAAGGGTAGGGAGAAGGGAACCATTTTTCATTCTATTCTGTGAGGTCTGGTTTTTCCAGTGAGTTTGCTTCATTTGTTTCCTCATTTCTGCTGGGGATGGAGAGGAGAAAAGGCATTGAAGAAAAGTGAAAAATGATTCTTTGGTTATTCCCAGAATCCTGAGCTGAGAGCTAGAAGGGACTTTAAAGGTCATCTAGTCCAACCCTCTTAATTTACAGAAGAGGACATGGAGACCAAAAGGGGTTAACGGGTAGTAAGGACTACTCAGGATCTGAACCCAGGATCTATGACTCCAAATCAAGAAGTCTTTCCATAGCATCATGGCAAGTGACAGCACACCTCTGACTGGAGGTCATGGAATTCTGGAATTGGGAAGGTCCCCTTATAGGAGAGGCATGGTGGAGGAGAAAGAGCCCAGATTTCAGGGGACCCCATTGTAATTTGAGAGGGCTAGACTAGAACTAGAGTATTAGAGGGTTATAGAAGTAGAGCTGAAAGGCTCCTTAGAGGTCATTTCATCCAACTCTCTCATTCTCCTGGCCTCAGTTTCCTTCTCCACTGAATGAGAGGTTTGGCCTAGATAATAGGACTAAGGTCTCTCCTAGCACTGAATCTAGGATGACAGAAATAACCACACAAGGGTTGGTCACCTTTCCTCTCTTCCCTCCTTAGGAAACAGGGGAACAGAAGAACCAGACTCACTGAGACCTAGGGGAATGGAAGGAGGCCAATTCCTCTTCTCTCTGAAGTCTAGAGAGGGAGAGAGAGGACTAACCCACGATCACACAGGCAAGGAAGTGGCCCTGTGGGGATTTGAACTAGAGATGGGATCTCTGACTCTAGATTGGAGAAGGCAGAGGGGCCACTAAAAAGCTTGATGCCTTTGTTGACATCAACTAACTTCCCCAAAATTATCAACAACTATTACAGGAGGAGTAGCAAGGTGGCTCAGTGGATTGAGAGGCAGGCTTAGTGATGGGAGGTCCTTGGTTCAAATCTGATCTCAGACACTTCCTAGCTGGGTGACCCTGGAAGAATCACTTAACCCCCACTGCCTAGCCCTTACTGCTCTTCTGCCTTGTATCTAATACTCAGTATTGACTCTACAACAGAAAATAAGGGTAAAAAAACCCAAAATAAATAAAATTACAACATATTAAGTGTTACATTTTAAAACTAAACCATTATAAGGTCCAGTGGTTTCTATTTGAGTCATCCTTGAAACCATCCTTGGAATCAAGACTTTTGGCTCAAGTCTTGCTTCTGACACATACTAATTGTGTGATCTTGGGCAAGTCATCTCCTCTCTCTTTTTTTTTAAACCCTTACCTTCCATCTTGGAGTCAATACTGTGTATTGGCTCCAAGGCAGAAGAGTGGTAAGGGCTAGGCAATGGGAGTCAAGTGACTTGCCCAGGGTCACACAGCTGGGACGTGTCTGAAGCCAGATTTGAACCTAGGATCTCCCATATCTAAGACTGGTTCTCAATCCACTGAGCTACCCAGCTGCCCCCCATCTCCTCTCTTGGTGCTCTAGCCAATGGCTAGATAATTTATATATATATATATATACACACACACACACATATATATATGTATATATATGTGTATATATATATATATAGTCTATTATATATTATATATAAGTAGCAGAGAAAGGACCAATTTGCATTTGAAGAGGGGGTTTCCCTTACCTGGGACTTCCCCATACCAAAGAAATTCCAGGTCTGCTCACTCTCCCCCATTCCCAGACCTGCATCCATCCTGCTAAACCCACCACCCAGGTCAGCCCCCCCAGAGAAAGAAAGAAAGACAGACGGGCGTCGGAGCCTACATCAGAGTGCTGAGAAGAGCAGAGGGACTCCATGGCCTGAAGTTTGTTTTCTGCCACCAAGAGTTTTTCCTGTAACCTTTGGATTTCCTGTTTGCTCTGGGCCTCCGTCCTCTGCAACGCCTCGTAGTCCAACATCTTTTTCTCCGCCAGGGAGATCTGCTCCTTCAGGAAATCGATGGCCTGGGCCTGCTCCTTACATTCGCCGTCCAGCTTGCCGAGCTCTCGGGCCCGCAGCTCGGCGTCCCTGCACTGGTCCTTGACCTCCTGGAGCTCCAGCAGGTGCTGGTTGGACCTGGCTTCCAGCTGGGCTTTCCAGTGATGGCGCACCTCCTCCAGCTCATCACGGGCCTGCTCCAGCTTCCCGAGGAGGCTCTCCTTCTCCTTGGCCAGGACGGCGGTCTCGATGTCATGCTTGGCTCGCAGGTTGCCCAGCTCCAGCTGGTGCTCCATCTTGATGCTCTCCATGACAGCCTTCAGCTCCACGATCTCCTTATGCTGGGTGTTGGGGCCCGAGTTGAGAGTGGCCTTCAGGTCCTCCAGTGACTTCTGGTGGTCAGAAGCCAGCGTGTCCAGCTTGGACTTCCAGTTGTCCATCAGCCCCATGTTCTCGCTGGTGGCCTGCTGGACCTTCTGCTTCAGGTCCACGATCTCCTGGGCGTATTTCTCGTTGGTGGCCTTCAGCCTCTCCACCTCGTGCTGGTAGGCCTTCAGGGCCTTCTCGTACTTGTCCTTGAGCAGCCCACTCTCCTTCTGGTGCTCCTTGCTGGCAGACAGAAGCTGCTCCCTGAGCCGCAGGGCCTCGGACGACGGGCTGGTGTCTGAGGGGTCGGAGGGGCCTGCCTGCCTCAGGCACTGCTGGAGCTCCTCGATCTCTCCTCGCCGGAGGCTCAGCTCCTCCTCCAGTTGCAGGATCTTCGACTTCTCGGCCACAGTCGTCATCTGGAAGCAAGAGAGAAGACGCCGTCAGGGGGTGCCTTCCCTGCCCACAGGGAGGAGGAGGGTGGGCATCCCTTCCCAGGCAGGGGCAAAGTCAGCCCATTTGGCCAACTGGTGGAATGAATGGGTCAAAAGGAAGCCTATGAGAATTGAGCAATGGCGTGGGCTCCGTCTGTTCAGGCCTAGAGTTAGTTACTCATTTCCTTCAGAGACTTTCTCTGCCATTTAAAGGCAAAAAAGCAGGCCACATCCAGAGAGTGACCTTTGCCTCCCTTGATGGATTCCCTCTGTCCAGCTACAGAAAAAGGGCCAGAATGCAAGCGGTCCAGCCCGTGGCCAGGGATATGCTTGGTTCAGGACTTGAAACACCAGGCAATGAACTTATGACCCACTTCTTTTGGATGAGGTTAGAAACACTTAACTTTTAAAACCTCATCTTGAGTTAATTTTAAAAAATAACTAAAATAAACCCTTTTTAAAAAATCTATTATCATTAGGCTAAAAAAAATGGATTTGCTACTTAACGCTTTGTTTTCCAATTCCAAAATGTTTTCTTGTCTTTTTGGTGTTTTAAAAATTAAGTTCACTGGCCTCGAACACTTCCTAGCTGTGTGACCTTGGGCAAGTCACGTAACCCCCATTGTCTAGCTCTTACCAATCTTCTAATTTAGAATCAATACATAGCATTGATTCAAATATGGCAGGTAAGGGTTTTTAAAAATTAAGTTCACTGGGGGGGTTAGTGCGTTTTAAAGGTCCTAAATCACATCCTTCTTTGTGTTTGGGGAAATGCAGTGTGACAATCTGCAAATGGGCCAGTGCCAGGCTGCTGATCTGCAAATGGGCCACCTCTTGCCTCTTGGTCTTAAGTCAAATAAATGTGTCTACGTGTGTGTGTGTGCAAATACGTTATAGGGTCATAATAGATTTAGGAGTAGAAGTGATCTTAGAGTGCATCTATTCCAGCCTCTTTATTTTATAAGTGAGGAAACTGAGGCACAGTGGCTTTCTCCAGATCACACGTGTAACATGAATCTGGGGTGTATATATCGGTGTGCCAAGGCTACAAGAAGTCACTGGCCCTTCTTTAAACAGACTCGTGCATTTAAAAATGGTGTTTCCCCGTCAATATTTCTCTCAACCCCTGGGAGCAGCCACAAAAACAATGATGGCGGAGGGTAGAAAGGGAAGACCTGGGTGTGCTGATCAATCAGAATTGCTGGGGGATCCCCAGGCTCCGCCACTCCGATGGTGACCAGGGGAGGTGCCCAGCTCCTCTAGGGTCAAAAGAGGGAGTTTCGCCACCGGGGATTGACAAGGTCGTGGTTGTTAGCAACATAAATAAAATATGGCAGAAGATGGATGGGGATGAATGCCAGAAGGCAGGGTTAGGAGTCTCGGTATTGATGTGTTTCAGGCAAGTTCTGAAAATGGCTTGTGTTGGGAGATCCTGCTGCCCAGAGGGAGCATGGAGTCTGACTTATTCATCACCAAATCCCTACTTGACTTGGAGACTAGAATTACCTGGCATTAAAGATAATGTGCTTTTATAAAATAGAACATTCCAAATCCTATTGGTCATCCCCAGAAAGCAGGATGAAGGGATCCAAGGATCCTAGCTCTAGAGCACGAGGGCACCTCAGTGGTCATCTAGTTAAACTCCCCTCATTTTACAGATAAGGAAACTGAGGCCCAAGAGACTTCTGGTAAGGTGGGATAATGAACTGAGAAGCAGATTCAAATTAGAGCAATAAATCAGTTCAAGCACTCAAAGGCCCCAAACCTTAGCAAGAGTTTGACCTACTTGCATTTCTCTTACAGTTTCCAAAAGGGAATGAAAAAAAAAAAAGCATCCCCTGTGTGTGTGCTCTGGGCAGCAGCTTCATGCCTTGGTCCCAGGTCTACCAGAGGGTGAGGGTCTCTGAGGCCACTCACCAAACTTGGAAAAGATGGCTAGCTTTGTTTTTGTTTTAGCTCTTGCTTTCTGTCTTAGAATCAGTATCTTGTATTAGTTCCAAGGCAGAAGAGCAGTAAGAGCTTAGGCAATGGTGGTTTAGTGACTTGCCCAGGATCCCACAGTTAGGATGTTTCTGAGGCCAGATTTGAACCCAGGACCTCCTGTCTCTGGGCCCGATGTTCTATCCACTGAGCCACCTAGCTGTCTCCCATAGCTAGGTTTTTTTAGGACAACTTTTGGAGGGAAGTTTTTTAGGGACCCCGGCTTGTTTCCGGATGGTGAGCAGAAATGTACCCAGAAAGGGCCAACTTGTAAGTTATAACATTCTTGAGGGCCTACAGACCCAACTCAGAATCCCAGTATATGGATTTGCCCAATTTGATTGGTTCTGCCCCCTGGGCATCACTTCCTATTATACCGATCATCTCCTGGGCCCATAGAGGGAGGTGAGGAGACTTCCAGGGCCTGGAGGGGGCCTTCCCGCTAGTTCCACCAGACTGAGGCCTCCTGACTGTCTTTTCTGAGGATCTTTCCCACCCTCCAATAAAAAGTGATGTCCAGTCAGAGACAGCCCCCCTCTCTTCCCCTTGTCTTCAAGGCCTTTCTTCCCACCATTCCCTTGGACCCTGGTCTGCCATCTTATTGGAGGCCAACTAGGAATTCCAAAGAAGAATCTCCCTATTTCTTCTTTCTCTTAGAGAAGCTTTTTTTGACCTTGACCCAGCTACCCTAGTAATCCTCCCAGTTCTACCCCTTTCTAAGCCCTGGAGAGGAGGGAGGTCAGACATCCGCATGAAGCTAATGGAGTCCACTCCAAGTTAAAGACTTGAATTGGGACCTGGAAGTGACATATGAAGAAAAAAACAAATGTGTGGATGGGTGTAGATGGTCAAAAGGGGAGGAGGAAGGAGGGGAGGCCTACTGGTCACTCCCAGAAAGCAGGATGAAGGGATCCAAGGATCCTAGCTCTAGAGCAGGAGGGCACCTCAGAGGTCATCTAGTTAAACTCCCCTCATTTTACAGATAAGGAAACTGAGGCCCAAGAGACTTCTGGTAAGATGGGATGATGAACTGAGAAGCAAATTCAAATTAGAGCAATAAATCAGTTCAAGCACTCAAAGGCCTCAAACCTTAGCAATGAGCTTGACCTGCTTGCATTTCTCCTACTGTTTCCAAAAGGGAATGGAAAAAAAAAAGCAATAATAAAGAGATCACAGAAGCCAAAATAAGGAAGGGGGTGGGAGGAGGAGGTTTGGGCCAAGGGAAGAAGAGGGAACAAAAGCCAAAGAAGCTCTGCTTGGCAGGCAGGCAGGGCAAGTCGGGGGAGGTGGGGAGGAGACGGCTGGGTGGGGGAAGAGGAGGGGGTGTCTTTACCCGATTGTCCTCTAACTCTCTGAGCAGTTTTTCTGCCTGAGCCTTCTCAAACAGCAGGCTCTGCTCTAACTCTCCAATTCGAGCATGCTCCAGCTGCGTCTGAGTCTGGTTCAGCACAGGGAGGGGAGGAGAGTGGGGGAGAGAGACAGAGAGAGAGAGGGAGAAAGACAGAGAGAGAGAGAGCCAAAGCAGCAGCGAGAGAGAGAGAGAGAGAGAGAGAGAGAGAGAGAGAGAGAGAGAGAGAGAGAGAGAGAGAGAGAGAGAGAGAGAGAGAGAGAGAGAGAGGCTGCATCATATTCATAGGATCATGGAATCATAGATTTAGAGCACAAAGGGACTTCAGTGGTCATCTAGTCCAACCCCCTCATTTTATAGATGGAGAAACCGAGGCCCAAGGAGGTGAAGGGACATAGAATCACAGAATTTTCACAACTCTAGAACTAGAAGGGAGCTCAGAGGTCACCTAGATCAACCCCATCATTTACAGATGGGGAAACTGAGGCCCAAGAAGTCAAAGGGACATAGCATAGGATTATAGGCTTATTTCTCTAGAGCTAGAAGGGACCCCACAGGCCATCTGGTCTAACCCCCTCATTTTGCATGTGGATAAGACAAGGAGAGGCAGTGGAAGCAGAATAAAAGGAGTCTGGGCACACAGGGTTATAGAGAGGGGACGAGAGTCACATCTATACCTGAAGATTCAGTCTGGTTTTTCATTCCTGCCCCATAAAAATAAAAAAGACCAACCTGGAGCCATAACTAGAAACCATCTGTGAGGCAACCTGCTACCAATGTCAGCTAATTTTTTGAAACGGCTCTTTTTCTTCCAACTGATGGCAAGGAGCAGAGTCACCAGCTGCAAGTGGACAGCAGTCCTCTAGGACCACCCCTCAAATTAATGCCTGAACCCTGAGATGCCCCTAATCTATCCTGTACCTTCCTGCCCAAGGTAGGCCAGCCTCGTCTTTGAGAAGTGAGGCCCTGAGGCCAAACGTCCTAGGACTCAGGATCCTGCAGCTGTGATTCCATTTATAAGAAGCAGAATCTATGCCAGGTCACCCCTGCTCCTTTTCTTCCTTAAGGAGGATCCTTAGAGCATCCCAGGAAAGGGGGATGAGTCCTCCTAGTCATTTTAAGATGTCTCCAGGTTCTGAAATGCACAAAATGTTCTGCTATAATCCATGTGTCCCCCTTCCTCCTCTCCATCAGCCAAAAATCTTTCTCTTAAAAACTCTCTTAAGGTGCCATCTTCTCTAGAAAGACTTTCTTGAGCCTTACAGTTAAAAGAAGTCTTTCTTTTCTCCCATTTTCCTAGAGTACTTTATCTATATTATTCCTGTGCTCCCATCATACCCTGCCTTTCGTTCCTCACTCCAATCCATCCTCTACATGGCTGCCAAAATAATTTCTTTGTAGAAAAAAAAAACACCTTGTTTTCTCTTAGAATTGGCACTAAGTATCAGTTCTAAGGTAAAAGAGCAGTAAGGGTTAGATGATAGGGGTTAAGTGATTTATCCAGGGTCACACAGCTAGGAAGTGTCTGAGGTCGGATTAGAACTCAACACCTCCCAACTCCAGGCCTGGTTCTCTTTACTCTGAGCCACCTAGAAGCCCCTGCTAAAGTCAATTTTAAATAGTCTAGGTCTGACCAGAAGAGCTCTCTCTCTCTCCTTAATAAACTCCAGTGGCTCCCTATTACTCCCAGTATCAAAAGAAACTCCTCTATTTTGCTCTTAAGACTTCTTAACTTGATATATTTACATACTTACTGCTTCTCTCATACAACATTCCATTTCCTATCTCTATGCCTTTGCATAGCTTATACTCCCTGCCTAGGATGCTCTCCCTCTTCATCCCTGCCTCCTAGAATAACTTGTTTCCTCTATGACTCAGCCTAAGGACCATTTAGCATTTCCTGCCCACCCTACTACCCCAGTTGCTAGTGCCTGACCTATGGTTAGCATCCATCTATTCTGTGTATATATATATATTGGATATGCCCATTTATGCATGTTTTTTCTCATTAGACTATAAGTCACTTGAGGGCAGGGACTATTTTTGCTATTTCTTTCTATCTTCAGAGTTTGGCACATACTTTAGAATTCACCTCAAGCTAGCTCCCCTCTCAGTAGAGTATTCAGTAATATTAAGCGGTCCAGGTGAATAGGACAAAGAAAAGGGAAAAAAAAAGAAAGAGAGAGAGAGAGCTAAGCCTGGCATTTAGCCAGTGATCACATAGCCCTCCTCAAACATTAATTAAGCCAGATCTTCTTGCTGGGTGAGAGCTGTCATCCGAATCTCACACAACAGATGGGCAAAATGAAGCCCATCTGGGAGCCTCTCAAGGTCAAACAGTGAGGTTGGAGCAGAAATGGGAAGGAGAGTCTGGGCCACTGAAGGAGCAGGAGGAGGAGGAGACAGAGGAGGAGGATGCTTGATTCTATGTGCCTGTTCTTCATCTTCTCATCATCCAAATGCCAACACGGCTATCTAAGGGAAACCAGGGTAAACGACCACCAAGGGTCTGCCATGGTCTGGCGTCTAACATATTTGTTGTTGCTCAGTCATTTTTCAGTTGCGTCTGTCTCTCTGTGACCTCATTTGGTGTCTTCTTGGCAAAGATACTGGAATGGTTTGCCATTTCCTTCCCCAGCTCATTTGACAAATGAAGATACTGAGGCAAACTACATTATGTGACTTGGCCAGGGTCACGCAGTTAGTGTCTGAATTGGGATTTGAATTCTGGAAGATGAGTCTTCCTGACCTGAGGTTAGGCATTCTATCTACCTAACAAATCCAAAATGCTTAATAAATACTCGCTGACTAACTCCACGAAGGGAAATAAAAGGCGAGAATATTGAGAGCAAGAGGCAGCCAAAGTGGTACCATGGGCAGCACCTAAAATCTTCTCTAGGAAACCAACATGATTCTCATTTAACCCTTCACCTAGACCAGTGATGGTGAACCTTTTAGAGCCTGAGTGCCCAAACTTCAACCCTCACACCACATGGGAACCCCCTGCCTTACTCCAGACAGGGGAGGGAGGAAGTGCTCCCACTGGGTTGCTGGGCAGGGTGGGGCAGGTCATGTAAGAAATGTTCTTAGGCACACATGGAAAGGGAGAAGGGAACAGTTCCCCCTGACACACTCCATAGGTTTGCCAACATGGACCTAGACTGTCCTGGGATGAAACTCTTGTTGTGTATCCCTATTTGACACTTATTTATGTATGTCTCATTTTCTTCTCTTTTAAACCATTACCTTCTGTCTTAGAATTAATACTAAGTATTGGCTCCAAGGCAGAAGAGCAGAAAGGACTAGACAATGGGGATTAAGTGACTTGGCCAGGGTCACACAACTAGGAAGTTTCTTAAGCCATATTTGAACCCAGGACCTCTTTTCATCAGGTTTGGCACTCCATCCACTAAGCCACCTAGTTGTCCATTTTTCTGGAGAAACTGAGATTTCCTAGAAGGCAGGGACTGTGTCTTGTATACCTTTGGAGGATAATAATTATAATTCACATTTGCAGCTTTAGTTATGATCATGTCATAAATGAGGAAAGAGAGGCACCAAGAGGTTAAATGATTTTCTCCTGGTCACACAAGGAATAACGGGATTCAAAACCAGGTACTCTGGATTCTAAGTCCGGGCTTCTTCCTTCTACATCATATTATTTATCATCATTGCCCGAAACTCTACAATGTGTGACATGCAATGATGGATGCAAGTAGAGAGAACGATGGAAAGCCACTGAACTCTCCAGTCTAAGGTCCCTGGTACACATCCAGGCTCTAATGCTGACTGCCTTTGTGATCTTGGGCCAAGTCACTTGGCCTCCAGGAGCCTCGGTTTTCTCATCTGAAAAATGAGAGAGTTGGACTCCTAGCCTCTGAGGTTCCTGGGGATCTTTAGAGTCCTGGACTCAAAATCAGGAAGACCTGGCTTCAAAATCGACCTCTGAGGGGCAGTTAAGTAGCACAGAAGATAGAGTGGTTGGCCTGGAGTCAGAAGGACCTGGGTTCAAATCTGGACCCTGGCCAAGTCACTTAACTTTAATTGCCCAGCCTTTGGTGCTGCCCTTAGGTCAATGAACTGATACTAAAACAGAATATAAGGGTTTGGTTTTTTTTTTAATTTGCCTCTGACACTAGCTTTGAGAACACAGGCCAATCCTGACCTCACCTTTACCATTTCTAAAATGGGAAGAGGGTTGGGCAGATGGACACCGGGGCTCCTTCTGGTTCCAATTCACAATTTATATAGAGATTTTAATTCATATATAGATGTATTATTTTTATTTCTTTATTTCTATAGAGTTTATTGGACCTGGAGTCAGAGAGTCCTGAGTTCAAAACCTGATGTGGGGTGGGGAGGTAGACATTAAATTGGAGCCAGGTTCAAAGGAATCTGACAACTTGAATTCAAATTCTGGCTTTTTTACTATTATTTTTTTATTACAACCTTCATAGTCTTGGGCCCTCACCTTTCTGAGCCCATTTCCACATGCATAAAGTGAGGAGTTGGACTAGATGACCTCTAAGGTCCCTTCCAGCTCTGAATGCAGCAGTTCTGTGACCTTTAATATTCCTGGGCCTCATTTTCACCATTTATAAAATGGAAGAAAAGGTAGCCTTAGCTCAAAGGTTGCTCTGAGCCCCAAATGAGAAAATGGATGTAAAGTGCTTTGCAGCCCTAAAACAGCCCTTTAATGTCAGTTATCATCATTAGTCAGGATCGCCCACAGCACCTCGCACCCGGCTCAGACACTTGACTGCCTTTTCCCTCTGCCACCTGCACCTCTCCATCTTCCGTAGCCAGGGGCTTGGAGAAGACACCGAACTGGAATTACATGAAGCTTTTCTATATCTGGAGGCCCCTGAGCGCCTGCCTCAGCTCCCTCCTACCTGGGGCTCCCCGAGTGTGCTCACTCGCGGGCAGAGAGAAGAAGCTCTCTGGTCCCCACTGCCCCATCTCCAGACAACCACTGTTGCCATAGAAACGATCCTCAGGCAGCTGGAGAGGAAATGATTGACAAAGCCTCAAACCTATGCGCTGGCAAGTGTCCTTCACCCCGCACACCTGCCACCTTCTCCCCTGGCAAACCCCTTGCTTTCCTGGGCTCACTCCATGATTTCATCAGTGGAGACACAGGCCTAAACCCACTGTAGCCAACTGGCCTCAGACCATGCTTCCCGTCCTGTCCCACTTGCCATCGCCTTGGACATGTGGCTTTTTATATGGTATCTCTGGGATTTAGCATAGTGACAAGCAGAGTAAACATTAAGAAATGCACGCTCTCTCCCTTCCTCTCTCCCTCTCCCCCCCCCCTCCCCGCTCTCTCCCTCTTCCTCTGTCTCTGTCTCTCTCCCTCTCCCTCCCTTTGTCTCTGTCTCTCTCCCTCCCTCTTCCTCTGTCTCTGTCTCTCTCCCTCTCCCTCCCTTTGTCTCTCTCTCTCCCCCCTCTCTCTCCCTCTCTCTCTCTCTCCCTCTCTCTGTCTCTGTCTCTGTCCCTCTCCCTCTCTCTGTCATTGTCTCTCTCTCCCTCCCTCTCTTTATCTCTCGCTCTCTCTCGCTCTCCCTCTTTTTCTCTCTCTCTCTCTCCCTCCCTCTTTCTTTCCCTTTCCCTTTCTCTCCCTCTCCCCTTTCTCCTCCCCCCCTCTCTCCCTCTTTCTCTCTCCCTCCCTCTTTCTCTCTCTCTCTCTCTCCCTCTCTCTGTCTCTGTCTCTCTCCCTCTCCCTCCCTTTGTCTCTGTCTCTCTCCCTCACTCTTCCTCTGTCTCTGTCTCTCTCCCTCTCCCTCCCTTTGTCTCTCTCTCTCCCCCCTCTCTCTCCCTCTCTCTCTCTCTCCCTCTCTCTGTCTCTGTCTCTGTCCCTCTCTCTGTCATTGTCTCTCTCTCCCTCCCTCTCTTTATCTCTCGCTCTCTCTCGCTCTCCCTCTTTTTCTCTCTCTCTCTCCCTCCCTCTCCCTCCCTCTTTCTTTCCCTTTCCCTCTTTCTCTCCCTCTCCCCTTTCTCCTCCCCCCTCTCTCCCTCTTTCTCTCTCCCTCCCTCCCTGTCTCTCTCTCTCTCCCTCTCTCTCTCTCTCTCCCTCTCTCTCCCTCTCTCTCTCCCTCTTCCTCTCTCTGTCTTTGTCTCTTTCTCTATTTGTCTTTGTCTCTCCCTCTGTCTATCTCTGTCTCTGACCCCTAAAAACCTTTACCTTCTGTCTTAGAATCTATACTGTATATTGGTTGGCAAAAGAGCAGTAAGGGCTAGGCAATGGAGGTTAAATGACTTGCCCAGATTCACACTTCTGGGAAGTGTCTGAGGCTAGATTTGAATCCAGGACCTCCTGTCTCTAGGCCTGACTCTATCCGCTGAGCCACCCAGCGGTTCCTATATATAGATTTTTTCAATGTAGTTGCTGTTTCCTCATCAGGATGCACACTCTTTGTGAAGAGGGATAACTTCCTTCTTTGTACTTGCAACCCTGGCTCTTAGCACAACGCCTGGCACATAGTAGGTACTTAATAAATCCATGCTGGTTGAGTGACTGACTGTCTCCAAGAGTTGTTGTGGCTAAAAAATCCCTCAGCCTGAAGCTGACATGATGAGTCCCTCCAAAGTTGGCCAAAATGGCGGCCAGGAATCAGATGACAAACATCCTGCTCATCACAGGCTTCTGTTCATCACTTTTCCAGCCCAGCAGATGCTTTTCTATGGCCTTGGAAGGTAGACACAATGCTTTGCTCACACCAGCTCTGTGAGGCAGGTAGGACAAATATTATTATCTCCATTTTACAGATGAGGTAACTGAGGCTCTCAGAAGGGGGAAGGGGCAACCTTGGCGTCCTCACCCCACTGACAAAACAGTGGGTCCCCCAATAAAATCCCCAACTCCATTCCTTGATCTGTGGAAGGCAGATTTGGGAGCCCCACCTGCAGCCCGAGCAGTGAGCTCATGACTGCAGAAGGATGGATGTGTCAGAACAAGGGACTCAAGGAAGTTCCTAGCAAGTCCTGGCTGGAAAGTTTCAGAAAGCGCTGGGCCAAGAGATGCCGAAGCCCTGACACACTGAGCTGGAGGCAGGGGATTTACCAATGAAGCAGATTCCAGGAACCAATGCAGAAGAGACTGAAGTCATCCCCAAGTCCCTGGCAAAGACACGGCCCTGCTGGCATTCTCTGCCAACGGGTCCTGAGTCACCTCACTATCGTCCTTCCTCTCAGGAAACGGTGAGAAACATGGCCAGGAACTTCCTGTGCTGAATGGGGCTGAGAGACCAAAGAGCACAGGAAAGAGAGGCAGAGGGCCTGGGTTCGAATCCCAGCTCTGTCTTACTAGCTGTGTGACCTTGGGAGTCCCTCTGTTTTCTTTCATAAAATAATGGAGTTGGATGTCTACGGTCTGGAACCAGCTCTAACATTTCACAATCCAAATATATGTGGCTGGCTAAATTCAGAAGAGGGCTCAGAAAAAATCTAGGACTTCTCATTCAAAACTTTACTAAATGCCTACAAAGAGTCAGAAAGATGGATCTTTATGAATTCAAATGTGGCTTCAAATCCTTACTAGCTGGGTGATCCTAGGCAAGTCATTTCACCCTGTTTGCCTCAGTTTCCTCATCTGTCAAATGAACTGGAGAAGAAACTGGCAAAGCAATGCAGGATCTTAGCTGTGTGATTCTGAGCAAAAGTCATTTCACCCTGTTGGCCTCAGTTTTCTCATCTGTGAAATGAGCTGGAGAAGGAAATGGCAAAGCACTCCGGTACCTCTGCCCCAAAACCCCCAAATGGGGTCCCCAAGTGTCAGACAGGACAGAAATCACTGACCAATAACAGCAACTAAAACACAAATTGCCAGTATCAGTTCTTCCTGGCTTTGATCTCTGGGGGCTCCAGATCAGAGGTCATCAATCAGTCAGTCCAGCAATAGACATTTATTAAGCAGCCACCACGGGCCATACTTTGAATTCTCCCTCTTCAATCCCAAGCCCTTCCTTAGCCTCTTCCTTCATGCTGTTCCCCTCAAGACTTATGAATGTCCCCAAACTCACCTGACTTTTCCCTTTTATACTGCGGCTCCTAGAAAGGAAATTAGGAATCCCCAGGGATGCTGCTCAGACCTCAGAATCCAACCACCAGTGCCACGAGCCCTGAGAACCCAGATGTCCCAGGCTGTGGCCCTCTCCGTGGACAGGAGCCCTCAGGCCCTTACCTCCAGGTCTCCCTTAGTGATGGATTCTTCTTCAACACGGAATTGGAGATCTTCTACTTTCCTGTGGATAAATCGACAAAAGGAGAAAAAGCATCTCACCCTTCTGACCACTATAGCATTCTCCTGCCAGACTTGACACAATCTTTTTAAAAAATCCTTACCTTTTGTCTTAGAATCAATACTGTGTATTGGTTCCAAGGCAGAAGAAGAACAATAAGAGCTGTGTAATGGGGGTTAAGTGACTTGCCCAGGGTCACACAGCTAGGACGAGTCTGAGGCAAGATTTAAACCAAGGATCTCTCATCTCCAGGTCTGTCTCTCAATCCACTGAGCCACCCAACTGCCCCCATCCTCCACCACAATTTTATGGATTTGGGGACCTCATTTCAACATTTATTAAAAACCTTCTGTTTGTGTAAGATGCTGTGCTAAGTGCTGGGAATACTAAAAGAGACCTGACCCAACCTTTGCTCTTAGGGGACCTGCTGGGCAAACCACTCCTCCTTTCCAGGGCAGCCTGAGAGAACTTGAGTCATTCAAAAGGCTGCCCTGACCTCCCAGATCTTCACACTAATAGGAAGAAGAACAGTACCACAAATTCTGGGGCTCTTTTTTGAAGAGGGACCTTTCTGGCTTTTATAGAGTTGGCTCTTCTATTAGTTCAATAGTTCTTTTATTTTCAATTTTATTCATTTCACCTTTGATTTTTAGGATTTGCAATTTAGTCTTTAACTGGGAATTTTTAATTTGTTCTTTTTCTAGGTTTTTTTTTTTCGTTATATGCCCAATTCATTGGTCTGTTTTTTCTCTATTTTATTGATATAAGCACTCAGGGATAGACATTTTTCCCTGAGTACTGCTTTGGCTGTGTCCCATAAATCGTGATATGTCTTCTCCTAGACCTTTTTCTTCCCCTTCTCCTTGGGCTCTTTGGGGGTACTTCCAATCTGGTGCAAATGGAATAGTTTTGGCATAAAGGGCTATGGTGGCTCAGGCTCATTTATTTGGCTCTGGAATTGAGGACATGATCCTGGGTGAAAGAGCTATGGAACAAGTTACTGTCAGACCTCTGGCTCTGGAGATCCCTTCTGACTCTCAGATTCCATCATTCTGTAACTCCAGAAATGAGAGCTAGATGGGACCTCCAAGGTCATAGCTATCATCCAAGCCCTTTATGGAGTAGCTGAGTGGTCCAGTGTCTAGAGCTGGGTTTGGAGGCAGGAGAGCTGGCGTAGGATAGTGGTTCTAGAGTCAGAAGACATGGGTTCTAATCCCACATCTAATGTTTACTACTTGTGTGACTACGAAAATCTCTTCATGTCCACAGGCCTCAGTTTTCTCATCTGCAAAATCAGAGTGGGGGGTTAGGTGGATAAATGACCTCCAAGGCCACCTCCAACTAATGTATGATCCTAGTTCAATTCAGCTTATAGCTGTATGGTCCTAGGTTGATCTCTTAACTCCCTCAGACTTTGTTTTTTCAGCTGCAAAATAGGGGTAATCTATAAAATTCTTTGTAAAACTCAGAGAACTGAATGGATGTTAACTTACTCTTTTTCTCCTCCTTCTTGCCCTTATTTATTATATGTATATTATATTATTGTTGTTATTACAGCTGAGTAAACTATGTCCCAGAGATGGGACTCAGGAGTATTAGGAATATTGCTTTTATTAGAGCAGGAGGAGGCCTCTATCCCTTTCCCTCTCTTTTGCACATGGGGGAAACTGAGGCCAGAGAAGCCTTGTAGCCTGAGAACTGGGAGGATGCTGAACTCATTGATTTCATCCTCCAGGCAACAAAAGTCACACACAAAATAGGTGGTAGGGACAGGAAGGGGTCGATCTTTTCCCTGACTTTACAGTGTCCATCCCCCACCTAGGAATGAAGCTTGGTACTGTGAAAAGAACCCGGAATTTGCAGTTCAGGGGGCTATATTCCAATCTAGCCTCGGTCACTTACATCTGTCACCTAGGTTGATTCACTTTCTCTGTACCTCAATTTCCACATATATAAAAGGAGGGAGTTGGGCTAATGGCCTCTGAGGTCCCTTCCAACTCTAAATTCAGGGTTCTGTGGTAAAGGGACTAATAGGAAGGTGAAGATGCTCACATCTGCATCTGAAAAGAAATGGCCAGGACATGTGAGGGACACCACTTATATCACATGCAAGAAGATAGGATGGTGGCATGGGAGGGTAGGGTGCTCAGGGATGGAGGGCTGGAAGCACAGAAGGATAGGGTGGTCAGAAAAGTCAGACCACCCCCATGCCCCGTTCATTCTGAAGTTTATTAGAGAGAAATCAAGAAAACCCTCAGAGAAGGGAATTGCTTCTTGGTTCGTGCCTGCCTTCCTGCCTGCCTGCCTTCCTTCCTTCCTTTCTTCCTCCCTTTCCTTCCTTCCTTACCTCCCTCCTTTCCTCCTTCTTTACTTCCTTTCTTCCTTCCCTCCCTCTTTTCCTCCTTTCCTTCCTTTCTTTCTTCCTTCCTCCCTCTCTCCTTTCCTTCCTTTCTTCCTTCTTCCCTTCCTCCCTCCCTCTTTTCCTCCTTTCCTTCCTTCCTTCCTTCCTTCCTTCCTTCCTTCCTTCCTTCCTTCCTTCCTTCCTTCCTTCCTCCCTCCTTTACTTCCTTTCATTCTTCCTTCTTCCCTCCCTTCCTCCCTCCCTCCCTTTCTTCCTTCTTTCCAGCCTGTGGTCTCTGCATCCCCCATCACCCTAAGGTATGTGTTCCTGGGTGACATCTGCTTTTAAACAGTTCACTCAAGCAGGGGAGCCGCCCCAGCAGCCACATGTGGAGATCTGGACAGCTCAGCATTGGCAGATAAAAATAAACTGTCTTCCCCTGCTTGAGCAGACAGTGACAACAGGCTTGGCAGCCCACGCTGCTGTCACCACTAGCTACAAACATCAGCTCTGGCAAGCAGCCTAATGCTTAGAAGTTTACGTGGCTATCTCAGGGAAGGGGGCAGGGCTGCTTTCTGGAGGGCTGGGAAAAGCAGGGAGGTTGAGGACCACATGGAATGCCACAGGTCCACAAAGTTTCCGAGGATCCTCATAGTCCGGACCAGGACAGAAGAGACATGAATTCTAACCTCTCTCAGGTTCAGTTTTCTCATCTGTAAAATGGGGATAATAATAGTAACCACTCCTAGCATGACTGGGAGGATCAAATGAGAGAATAGATGTGAAGCCCTCTAGAAGACTTAAAGCACTTGCTAAATATTAGCTGACATGATAGTTTAGCTGAGAAAACTGAGAGAAGGATCCAATGAGGACCACAGGATCCCAGGTCCAGAGATAGGAGGGATATTAGAGGTTATCTAGCAGAATAGACAATCCCTCTAGATGAGCAACTTTGAGTTCTTTGCTTGAATACCTCTAGTACAGCACTCACTACCTCCCAAGGCATCCAGACCCTTCCACTCTTGGACAGCTCCAATAGTTTTCCTGATGTTCAGCCTAAATTGGCTTCTCTCCAACTTCTCCCCATCACTCCTGATTCTGCCCCTTTGGCTAAACACATCTAATCACTCTTCCATGTGACTGACAACTGGGCAAATTCCTGAAGACAACTATTGGGCTCTCCCCAAGTTTCCCTTCTTATGGCTAAATATCCCCAGATAATTCCTTTCTCTGAGCCCCTGAGCTGGCATGGACCCCAACCCCTTTACCATGTGGATGGCCCTACTCTGGACTCCATTCCCCGTTTGTTTGTTTGTTTGTTTGTTTGTTTTTTAAGCCCTTACCCTCCATCTTATAATCAATACTGGGTATTGGTTCCAAGGCAGAAAAGTAGTAAGGGATAGCAATGGGGGTTAAGGGACTTGCCCAGGGTCACACATCTGGGAAGTGTGTGAGGTCAGATTTGAACCCAGGACCTCCCATCTTTAGGCCTGGCTCTCTAACCACTGAGATACCTAAGACCACCCCCCCCCCAATCCTCTCAGGCCCAGGGTACTTAAGTAACTTATCCTGGGTCATGTGGATACTAAGCACTGAGGTAGGATTTGAACCCAGGGCCTATGCCTCCATAGCCAGAGCTTATTCCATTGGCTCTCTGACTTGCTTGAGGCTACACAGCAGGGTTTCCTTTCCTTCCCCACCCCAAGCTCAGAGCTCTTGCTCTTAGGGGTGCCCCCACCTTCCCATCCCTGCCTTCCTACCTCTTCTCCTCTTCCAGCTGGTTGAGTAAGTCCACCTTCTCCTTCTGCACACTCTCCACCAATGCCCGGGCCCGTTGGAGACTGGATTCCGCTTCTGAAACATACTGAGTCCCAAGGGAGGCCCAAGATAGGGTCAGCCTTTTTCTACTAAACTAATCCCATGTTCTTAGGTTGGGGACCCCAGGGGGAATGGGGGAAGAGAAGGAGAGGCTGGGACAAATGGATGGGATCTCCCAAACCTTAACTCTCCCTGGGTCTTTACTAGAAAGGATTTAGACTACAAATGTGAGCAGGGGCAGGGTGAGGAGGCTCTAAACATAATTATGAGAAATAAACAGCTGCCTGACAGCTGCCATAAAGCTTTTTTGTTTTAAAGCCCTTACCCTCTGTTTTGGAATCGATACTATGTACTGGTTCCAAATCCAAAGAGGGTAAAGACTAGGCAAAAGGAGTTAAGTGACTTGCCCAGGGTCACACAGCTAGGAAGTGTCTCAGGCCAGATTTGAACCCAGGACCTCCCATTTCCAGACCTGACTGTCAATACACTGAGCCACCTATCTGCCTCCCATAAAGCTTTTATCCTTCCTCCCATCTACCACCTACCTCCCACCCTCTGGAGAAAAAATATCTCTCCTATCATGTCTGTGATAGTTTCTTTGGGTTAAAGTGCTTTGGGTTTTGAGAAGGAGCATGTATTTGGGGGGAATAGTTGGGGCTGGGCTTCATTTTCTAGCTTAGCATGACCCATTAACATCCATTAGGTGACCAAGTATAGATGGTCTATACTTCATAGGATGTTTGAGCACAGAGAAGGAACCTTGGAGGTCATCTGATCCCAATCTTTGCATCTTGCAGATGAAAGAACTGAGAGCCCCAGGGAGCCTCTTCCCCACAGTCACAAAGCAAGTCAGTACCAAGGCCAGGATTGACCTCATGTCTCCCAATTACTGATCCAGTGTTTGTTCCATGAAACTATATGGTTTCTATCTTAGAAGAGAGAGAATTGGACACTGAATGACAGGACATGGGGCAATAAGTCTGAATGAGGAAAGGTGTAAGGTCAGGTTCTAGATCAAGAGGCCCTAAGGGAAAGGGGACAAGAAAGAGGTCTGGACTTAGAATTCATGCCAAGTGGGAGGTCAAGAAAGCCTTTCTATCTAAGTGTTCAAGGATGGAAGGATCATTGATAAAGAGTTGGGAGAGAGTAAGGAGGTTGTCAAGGCCCTATCCTAACGTGAATGGGGAGGAGGAGGAGAAGAAGGAAGAGACAGAAATCAGGGACCTGGAAGAGAAAATAGAGGACAGAAAAAACAGGAGCCCTGGTAGTAGGAAACCTGGATTTACACTCCTATGGCCTCTGGAGCAATAGTGAGGGAAGAAATTGACCCCCTATATTGCCCCCAAATTAAGCCACCCTGAACTTGGCAGTCAGGTGGCAGGAGGTTGGCAAGCATCAGACTCGGGAACAAAAAAGGAAAAGATTCAGGGTGTGTGCAGGCATATCTACGTCTGTGATGTGTTACATAATACATATATGTATATTTATGACTGAATATTATACATATGTGCGTATGTCTATGTATATATCTCTGTGGTGATTGTTCAATCATGTCTGACTTTGTAGTCCCATTTGGGGTTTTCTTTTTTGTTTTTTTTTAAACCCTTAACTTCTGTCCTAAAGTAAATATTGTGATTCTGTTCTAAGGCAGAATTTAGGTTCCCTAAGCCAAGCCACCCCTGTGCTCCATTCCCCAAGTTAGGTCACCCCTCTGCCCATTTCCCCAGCTAAACAGCCCTGTACTCAATCTCCCAGCCAGGCCACCCCTGTGCCCCATTCCCCTAGTTAGGTCACCACTGTGCTCTATTGCCCCAGCTAGGCTGCTGCCCCTGTACCACATCTCCCAGCCAGGCCATTTCTATGCTTTATTTCCCCACTTAGGTCACATCTACACCCATTCCCCTAGCTAGCCCCTTGATCCCTAGCCCCTCTCACCTGCTCATGTTGAGCCTTCAGGATGGCGATCTCCTTCTCTACTTCACAGATGTGGCTCGTGGCCTTGGCCACTTCAGCCCGCTCCAGGTCCCGTTCAGCCAGTAGCTGCTCAATGTGCTGCTGCTTCTCCTTAAGAGCCTCCTGTAGGGCTGTGGTGCCTGAGATTTTGCGGGCATATCGGGAGGATGTCTCTGTCAACTGGGAAACCCAGGAAAGATCAAGGAAAAAGAGAGGGATGAAGGAATCATTAAAGACTCATAGGATCACAGATTTCAGCCTAGTAGAGACCTTAGAGGACATCACAAATGTTGGCACTCTAATTTTACAAGTGACAGGAAGTAAAATCATCACAGAACCACATACTTAGAGATGAAAGGGATCCTGGAGGCCAATTCTCTCCCTTTAGAGATCAGAGAACTGAAGCCCAGAGAGGTTAAGGGACTTGTCTAGTATCACACAGCTAGTAACTTTCAGAAATGGAATTGAGACCTAGGTTTTTCCTGTCTTTAGGTTCAGTGGTTTAAATATTCTACAACACTGCCTCCTGCTTGATGCTGGAAAGCACTTTAGTTTTGTTTTTGTTGTTGTTATTTTTCATGCCCCAATTTAGTGTTTTCTTGGCAAAGATACTGTACTGGTTTGCCATTTTCTTCTCTGACTCATTTGACCAATGAAGAAACTGAGGTAAACAGGGTGAAGTGACTTGTCGGGGGTCACACAGCTATTAAGTGTCTGAGGCCAGATTCAAACTTGGGAAGATGAGTCATCCTGACTACAGGTCCAACACACTATTCACTGTGATACCTAGTTGCCCCTCAAGCCACCCGAAGTGCCCCCGGAAGACACTTCATAGCAAGAGTTCTTAACTATTTTTTGGGCTATGGAAGAAGACTTCTCAGGATAATATTTTTAAATAAAAAAATAAAATGCATGATTACCAAGGAAACCAGTTATATTGAAATATAGTTGCCAAAAGATAAAAATGGGGCAGCTAGGTGGATCGAGAGTCATGCCTAGAGATGGGAGGTCCTGAGTTCAAATCGGGCCTCAGACACTTCCTAGCTGTGTGACCCTGGGCAAGTCACTTAACCTCCATTGCCTAGTTCTTACCACTCTTCTGCCTTGGAACCAATAAACAGTATGGATTTATTCTAAGACAGAAGGTAATAGTTAAAAACAAAACCAAAAGCCAAATCACAGATGCCAGATTAAAAATTCCTACATCACTTCCAGGCCCTTTCAAGGATCATAGAAATTTTATGATCATAGATCTATGTTCGGAAATGATGCCAGGGACCATCTAATCAAATCACATTATTAGACAGAAGGGAAACGAAGACCTGGAAAGAGTGACTGGCTGACCCCAAATTAGCCCACTAGCTGGGAGGCACAGCGGAGATCACAACCCACATTTCCTCAATCCCAGTAACTTCTTGCATTTTCTTCCCCTTGCCCACACATCCCATTAGGCCTCCTACATTGCACACTGCCCTTACCAGGCCACTACGGCTGGGCCGGCCTCCAACAGAAGAGGCCACAGAGCTGACTGAGCTGATGGAGGAGCTGCTGGGACTGTGGGTCAAAGCTGAGACACCCATCGCCATCCTCTTGCTCTTCTTGGCCTTGGCTGGACTAGTAGAGGGAAAGCCGATCCGGATAACCTTGTGGATGGGAGCAAAGAGGCCAAATTTCGGGGGACACTGGAAGTACCTAGAGGAGGCAAGAGAGACACACAGGAAGAAATTTAATGCCTGGGACCAGGATATCTTTCCATCTATTGCCATCTGAAGTTCAGAGAGGGGGCATTGATATCTTGTACCAAGCCTGAAAGTAAAGATCACATAGTAAGCCTGAGCTTGTGATGGCAATGAGCAGCCCAGCCTGTAAGGAGTTCCCTGCCCAACCCCAGGACACTCCAATAGAGATTTTTAAAATCCATCCAAAATAACTGAGATGAGGGGGAAGCTGGGTGGCTCAGTATATTGAGAGTCATTCCTAGAGATGAGAGATCCTCGGTTCAAATCTGGCCTTAGATACTTCCTAGCTGTGTGACCCTGGGTAAGTCATTTAACTCCCAATGCCTAGTCTTTACCACTCTTCTGCCTTGGAACCAACACTTAGAATCAATTCTAAGAAAGAAGGTAAGGATTAAAAAAAAAGAACTGAAATGAGCCAACTTTGATGGTATAAATGTTTTTTACACCTGAGGAAGAGATCATAGAGATCTAGAGCAGAGAGGGATCCTTAGAAGCATCTAGTCCAACACCTTCATTTTATAGATGAGGAAACTGAGGCTCATGGAGAAATGACTTGCCCAGGGTCATAGAGGTTATAAGGGCCAAAAGTGGGATGAATTTGAGCCCGGGTCTTTAGTCTCCATAGCTTGTAATTCCTACTCAGTACCACTCTGACTAAAGGGTGTCCCAAAAAGAGAGTAGGCCAATGACTTTGAAGGTTGGACATCCCCTCTAAGCTATTCCCACCCTCAGAAAATATACCTAAACTTTCCCCTAGAATGCCATGGGGGTGATGCTACTTCCAAGGCTCGCCAACAAAGCTCCCATCTTTTATCTGCTGCCTGCAAGAATAAAGACCTGGGCTCAGAGTCCCTGGAAGAGATGGGGAGGGAGAGGAGAATCCCTGGTCCCCAAGTCTGGCCCCTGGGAGTCAGTGGGAAGAACAGTGTAGGGTGATGGTCATTAGGAGGATAAGCAGGGAAATTTCAGTTTTCCTCTCTCCTAATCCTCCTTCTGGTTCTTTTTTTTTTTTAAACCTTATCTTCCATCTTAGACTCAATACTGTCTATTGGTTCTAAGGCAGAAAAGAGGTAAGGGCTGGGCAATAGAGGTTAATTGACTTGCCCAGGGTCACATAGATAGGAAGTACCTGAGGCCAGATTTGAACCCAAGACCTTCCATCTCCAGGCCTGGCTCTCTATCCACTGAGCCATCTTGTTGGCCCCCTCCTTCTGGTTCTTGATGACATCCTGGAGCAGCCAAGTTCAGTGCAATCCATCTTCTAGGTTTCTGATACTCCTTAAGTTTCTGAAATAAACTCTTCCTCTCATTTTTCCTCATGCTGCCTCCATGCTGATCTTGTTACCTCCATGGTGTGGTCCAGTCTCCCTTATCTTTCACAATTAAAGGCACACATGGGCCCCACCTCCTCCATGCAGTCTTCCCTAACTACTCTAGCCTCCAGAGATCGATCTCTGCCTCTCCTGAACTCCCAATAATGAATCCATTCACAGCACACAATCTAGACTGAAGCTGACACATATCTGGGGCCTTGTCCTGGAGGATTAGCAGGCTCCAGGGGACAAAATCAGGAGTCCTGGGGAGCAGGGGCAGAAAGACCAACTTAAGCCTGATGTCACCAAAACCTCCCACAATGAGAGCTATCCAACAGGGGGAAAGTGGGTCCCCCTCCTTAGAGGTCTTCAAGCAGGGCCTGGATGATGATGTCTTGGGTGCATTACGGTGAGAATTCCTTACAGCTCTGAGCTGAATTCCATGGCCACTGAAGTCCCTTTGAACCCTTCAATTCTGTCTTCACCTAACAGATTCCCCAGAGCAGAGCTTGAGTCTTCTCTTCCTGTGTCCCCTATACTGTTTAACATCCAACTAAGCACCTAGAGGACTCTGATTAAAGATTTGATCAGGAATGGGGGGGAGGAGGAGATAGGTGGCTCAGTATAGAGAGAGCCAGACTTAGAGACGGGAGGTCCTGGGTTCAAATCTGGCCTTAAATACTTCCTGGCTGTATGATCCAGGGCAAGTCACTTAACCCCAGTTGCCTAGCCCTTACTATTCTGCTTTGGAACCAATTCTCAAGATCTGTTCTAAGACAGAAGATAGGAGTGTGTTTTTTGAAAGATTTGATCAATGAATGGCTTCTCCTTCCTACAGCTTGTGTTGCCGAGTTACAGAAGTTGAGAACTTAAAGGACCTTTCATAGCCATCTTATAAGACTCCACAAAACGCGAAGGAATCTCCACTATACCGCCTACCTGAAAAGTGCTCAGCTGTTCTAGGAATCTGTGATTGCATCCGCTGTCCTCTATGCCTTAACCTTCCACTTTATTCCCTCCCTGACTTTCTCAAAAAAAAAAAAATTAAAAAGTTTCTGATGCCTCTTTTCTTTCTCTCCTAGTAATTTCTAGAATGTTCTACTTCTTCAGTTCTCCATTCGGTTCCCCTTCCATCCTTCAAGGATGATTTGTAAGCCTACTGAGAACAGTATAAGACCCGTGGCCTACTCTCTCCACTCTCCTATGTGTTGCCTTTTTTCTTCCCTTTCCAAATATCAGGGAGGAGGGAAGGGGCATTCGTTCCCCATCGGCAGCCAAATGTACCTGGTCCCTGCCACGGCCCCATCATTCTTCCCGAGGGGCTCGTCCAGCTCCACGCCACACCACTCCCCCTTTGCGAAGTCTGTCTCCCCAACGTAGCGCACAACGCCCGTCTTCGTCCCGCCAACCTGCCGGCAGACCAAAGGCACAGGGGATGGTTAGATGCTGGGGTCTGTGCCTTGAGGGAGGACACCAAGGCACGTTAGGAGGGAGAGTGGTTATCACCAGGGTCACTTTGGGGATTTCCCATCATTTCCCACCCATTCTTCAGAGTGGGATGGGCTGCCTTGAGAAGCACTTAGTTCCCCTTTTACAGGAAGTCAAACAAAGACTGTGTGCCTAATGGGATTTAATTTAACAAGCATTTATGAGGTCCCTACTGTGGGCTGGGCTCTTGGCTAGGAGTTGGGAAAATGAAGAGACCAGCAATGAAATAATCTCCGCCCTCAATTTATATTCCACTGGGAGAAACATCCTTAGGGCTGGAAGGGACCTTAGAGACCATCTAGTTCAATTTCCTCATTTTACAAATGAAGACACTGAGGCTAAGAAGGGTTATAACACTTGCCCAAAGAGTAAGTTTCAGAAGTAGGATTTGAATCCAGGTCCTCTGATTCCAAGCCATTGTACTTTCCACTTATATGGCAAAAACTTGCCTCTCATGTACATATATAAGAACATGTCGACTATATAACAAGGAAAATGCAAAACATATGGGGACTGGGGGTGGGGAATAGAAGAGCTAAGACTGGGAAATATAAAGAAAGGACTCATGTAGGAGGTACCACCTGAGCTGAATTTTGAATAAAGCTAGAAATTCCAAGAGATGGAAGACAGGAGGGAGAAGACTCCAGGCAAGGGAAGGCAAACTTTACAAAGGTGCAGAAGTTGGAGATGAATTGTCATGACCACTTGTCAATGGATTCTCCACAGGCCTGAAGTTGGGACCCCCTAGTCCAATCCCCTTATTTTACACATGGGGAAACCGAGGCCCTGAAATGTGAAGTCACTGGCCCACGGACATATGGATGGTAAGTGTTGGAGGTGGGAACTGAACTTGGTACCAGATGGACTCAATGACTTCAAACTCTGTGGTTTTGTGACCCTCTTTAGAAGTCACTTTCTTTAAAAAAAAATACTTTACCTTCTGTCTTAGAGTCAATATTAAATATCGGTTCCAAGGCAGAAGATTGGCTGGATAATGGTAGTTAAGTGATTTGCCCAGGGTCACACAGAAAGGAAGTGTCTGAGGCCAGATTTGAACCTAGGACCTTCCATTTCCAAGCCTGGCTCTCTATCTCCTGAGTCTTCTAGTTGCCCCTTGGAAGTCACTTCCAAGTTTATCTTCCCACCCCTGGGCACATTTTCACCATCAGGGCACCAAGGGGAGAAGTGAGTCCAGTGGATTCATCTGAACTTAGGACAAGAACCATGGCTAAACTCTTTGCTGGACAGGCCGCAACAAAATCATGATATTGGTGAAGTTCATCTTTGTGCTGCATGTTGGGTTACAATCTTGGGTTTCCTACTTACTGCATGTGACCTTGAGTAAGTCATTGCCTCTCTATGGGTTTCAGTTCCTCATCTGGAGGATGAAGGAGAATAGATGACCTCTAAGATTGTTTCCAGCTCAAAATAGGCGATTCTATGTTCGAATTGCCTCTCTGGGCCTTGGCTCTTCATCTATAAGAGGGGCTGGATTAGATGGCCTCCGAGGTCCCTTCCTACTTTATATCCATGATCCTATGAGCCTCTGGTGTCAGTCAAACATCTTGGTTCCTCTACTCCCCTTATTTCCAATATCTGGCACCCATTTGCTAGCTGGGTCTACTGGCCAAGGAGGGAAGTGCAGGCCCTAAGTCACTCTGGCTTTGATGGGCCAGCTTTGGTTTTATTTGGCTATTTCCAAAGGTCTGCAGCAGGTTATGGATTTCCAGAGACTGTCTTGCTAGTTCTAAGCACAGTGCCTACCAAGTACAGAGGAAGCATTTAATAAATGTTTGTTCTAGCTAACTGGCTGTCACTCACAAATTAGTGAGAATCAGCTTCATGAGTTCCCCTTCTCAAGCTTTAAGAAGATCCCAAGAAAAGGGTTAATGCTTACCACAGAGTAATGAGGTCAGAGCCCTGCCCTCCTTCCCAACCTCTTACTACAATAGTTTTGCCACGAGAGTGACAGTAGCTAGATGCCAATCCCTGTGCCCCCTGTGCACTGCCTTCCCTAATCAGCCATTTCAGCAGACTGGCTAAGGCCATGCAAGTCAGGAGGCACCAATGGCCAAGCCTATGGATGCTCTCTTTGCTGCCTTTTCTCTTCTGACTCCCTGAATTCTTTCCAGCTGCCATAGATATGACACTCTCATTTCTCCTCCAACAAAAACTTCCCAGAAAAGTTCCTGCTACCCTGCAAGGTACTGGGGTGTCAGACAAGAGCTGAGCTCTGTTCTTTCTTTCCTGTGAAGGCTAAGGATAAAGACAAAAGCACCAAGATTCCACATCAAAAGTAACCATTGGAAATTGGAAAACGAGGGGGTGTCCCTTGATTGGGGAATGGCTGAACAAACTGTGGTATCTGATGGGGATGGAATACTATTGTGCTGTAAGGATTGATGAACTGGAGGGATTCCATGTGAACTGGAAGGACCTCCAGGAATGGATGCAGAGTGAAAGGAGCAGAACCAGGAGAACATTGTACAGAGACTGATGATACACTGTGGAACAATCCAATGTAATGGACTTTGCTACTAGTAGCAATGCAGCAAGCCAGGACGCTCCTGAAGGATTTATGGGAAAGAATGCTAACCACATTGAGAAAAAGAACTGTGGGAGTAGAAATGCAAAACAAGAACAAATGACATCACTTATCACATGTATATATTGGTATCGGATTTGGGGTTTAGACTTTAAAAATTGCTCTATAGCAAAAATGAATAATATGGAAATAGGTATCAAGTGATAATGTTTGTATAATCCAGTGGAATTGTTTGTCAGCTCTGTGAGTAGGGAGGGAAGAGGGGATGGAAAGAAAATGAATCATGTAATCATGGGAAAATATTTTTAAAAAAATTTTAAGTAAACCATTTAGGGTAACTAAATAACTAAATTAGGATAACTAGGTAGCTCAGTAAAGCCTGAGATGGGAGGTTCTGGATTAACATCTAACCTCAAACACTTCCTAGCTGGGTGACCCTGAGCAAGTCACTTAACCCCAATTCCCTAGTCCTTACTGTTCTTCTGCCTTGGAACTGATAAGACAGAAGGTAAGGATTTTTTTTAGAAGAGTAAACAATTCTGTATCTATACCCTTTGACCCAGAGATCCCATGGCTAAGGAAACACTCCCAGGTCAATGATAAAGAGAAAGGTCCCATAGTCACCAAAATGTTCATAAAAGCATGCTTGAAGTAGCCGAGAACTGGAACCAAAGGAGATGCCCATTGATTGGGGAATGGCTAAACAAATGATGACATAGGAACGTCATTGAATATAACTGTATTGTAAGGGACAATGACTATGAAGAATAATACTAAGAAGCCTAGGAGGACTTTATGAACTGATGCAGAGGGAAAGAAGTAGAAATAGGAAAACAGCATACAGAATGATTACAATGATGGAAATCCAAAGAACAACAAAACCAATCAATAAGCATTAAGTACCTGCTACATACTGGCTATTTCACTAAAGATCCAAAGAGAGGCAAAAGACAGTCCCTGCTCTCAAGGAGCTTATAATACTACATACTAGATAAGTATATGCGAAAAATATCAAAATTAGTTATACACTTTATAATAAAACTAAATAATACTATAATGACCAAGCATGGTCTTGAAGAAGAGATGAGAAAATAATACTTTCTTGAAATGGGCACTTTAGAAGAGAATATTGGCATATGCTGACCTAGCTGATCAGTTGGTTGGTTTTACTGAAATGTTCTCTCTCTCCCTTTCCCCCCACCCATCTCTCTCTCTCTCTCTCTCTCTCTCTCTCTCTCTCTCTCTCTCTCTCTCTCTCTCTCTCTCTCTCTCTCTCTCCCTTCCCCCCCCTCTCTCTCTCCCTTTCCCCCCTCTCTCTCTGTCTCTCTGTCTCTCTCTCTCTGTCTCTCTGTCTCTCTCTCCCTTCCCCCCACCCCGCTCTCTCCCTCTCTCTCTCTGTCTCTCTGTCTCTCTTTCTGTCTCTGTCTCTGTCTCTCGCTCTGTCTCTCTCTCTCTTTCTCTCCCCCTTGTTATAAGGAATGGCTCAAGGGAAGCAGAAGGGATATATTCTGGAATGGATGCAATATAAAAACAAAAAATATCAGTAAAAAAAATTTAGAAGAATAAACAACCCATTGTTTTCTGACTCAGTAGAGTGATAAAGAAATCTCTCTTGGTTTTGATAACTGACTTCTGGGAAGCAAGATAGTGGAGAGGAGTGGAACTGAAAGATTAGAAGATTAGGAGCAAACCTTCTTTATTCCATGGTCTCTAAGACCCAAGTTTGAGAATGGAACTTGTTCACCATCATGATTCCTTTTAAGAGAGCAGTCATTGAGGAAAAAGTTCTACAGAAAGCCATCTTATTCAGTAGGGGGAGAGCAGGCTAGTCAGAAGATGGCTTGTACTTATTTGCAAGGGTAGGTTAACATCTCCAAAGGACTGCAAAATGAACATCTGAGCAGGGATAAAAACATGGGTAAGTCTTATTTTTGGTTCCTTTTTCTGGCAGACTTTTCCTGCCCTGCATCTCTTTTTTAACCCAAGTCTTCAGACAGGCTGGTAACCCCATTGCTAATAATCATTGCATTTATATAGTGCTTTAAGATTTGTAAAGTGGTTCACACATTTGCTCATTTGCCTCTCCACACATGGATTATTTATTTCTTCCTCTGGCTGTGCCTTCACTCCCAGGGTTCCTTTTCTTTTCCCTGGAAAGCCCTTATGCTATATGAATGGCCATAGTAAGTAAAGCCAGGAGACCAACATACAAAATGACAACAGAAACATAGAGGAAAACAAGACTAAAAGGTCTCACCACTCCAATGAATGAAAATGACCAGTTTCGCCTTGGGAGGAATGATGGTAACTATTTATTCTGTATATGTGTCCTTGTTGCCACCCCCATTGATCTATCAACTTGTTGAGAACAGGGATTATTTCATTCTTTGTATCTGTATCCCCAGCTCCTGGCACACAGCAGGCCCGTACTTAATACTTTTTGAATGATTGATGGATGAACAGATTAAAAACTCCTCCTTCTTTCCCATAACTTGGGGCAGCCACTTTCCTCCTTGGCCTGAAGGGTGGGTGCTAGACATGGGAAATAAGAGGAACTGAGATGTTTGGCTAACACCAGAGGGGCATAGGATCATAGATATAATGTAGGAAGGGGCCTGAGAAACCATTTAATCCAACCTTTCTTACAGTGAAGTACCAAGGCCCAGAGAAATGACTTCAGTGGAATGAGGGAAATAAAGGAGGTAAGGAGGGGCCTATAGATACAGAATGTGGTATATGTTGCCATATGTGATCATTGTGCCTTTTGGTTTTCCTAGAATGCCTTCTCTGTCTCTGTCTTCCTTCCTTCCTTCCTTCCTTCCTTCCTTCCTTCCTTCCTTCCTTCCTTCCTTCCTTCCTTCCTTCCTTCCTTCCTTCCTTCCTCCCTCCCTCCCTCCCTCCCTTCCATCCTTCCTTCCTCCCTCCCTTCCTTCCTTCTCTCTCTTCTTTCCTTCCTTCCTTCTCTCTTCTTTCCTTCCTTATCTCTTTTCTTTCCTTGGTCCCTTCCTTGCTTCCTTGCTTCCTTGCTTCCTTGCGTCCTTCCTTCCTTCCTTCCTTCCATCCTTCCTTCCATCCTTCTTTCCTTCCTTCCTTCCTTCCTTCCATCCTTCTTTCTTTCCTTCCTTCCTTCCTTCCTTCCTTCCTTCCTTCCTTCCTTCCTTCCATCCTTCTTTCCTTCCTTCCTTCCTTCCTTCCATCCTTCTTTCTTTCCTTCCTTCCTTCCATCCTTCTTTCCTTCCTTCTTTCCTTCCTTCCTTCCTTCCATCCTTCTTTCTTTCCTTCCTTCCTTCCATCCTTCTTTCTTTCCTTCCTTCCTTCCATCCTTCTTTCTTTCTTTCTTTCCTTCTTTCCTTCTTTCCTTCTTTCCTTCTTTCCTTCCTTCCTTCCTTCCTTCCTTCCATCCTTCCATCCTTCCATCCTTCCATCCTTCCTTCCTTCCTTCCTTCCTTCCTTCCATCCTTCCTTCCATCCTTCCTTCCTTCCTTCCTTCCTTCCTTCCTTCCTTCCTTCCTTCCTTCCTTCCTTCCTTCCTTCCATCCTTCCTTCCATCCTTCCTTCCTTCCTTCCTTCCTTCCTTCCTTCCTTCCTTCCTTCCTTCCTTCCTTCCTTCCTTCCCTCCTTCCTTCCCTCCTTCCTTCTCTTCCTTTTGCAAAGGAAGGTTCAGTTGTTGGGGTGTGGTGAAGTGGGGAAGGAAGAAGAAAGCGACTCTGGTAGAAAAACAAAAACATTGATAATAAGTTTTTAACACATCATACAAAGAGTCCTTCAAAGCTCAGGCTCTTTCTCCTCTGAGAAGTCTTCCCTAACCAGCCTACCCAAAGCTCTCTCCTTCCTCTCGATTTCTAAATTCCACACTTCCTCTTAACACTGCTCTCAGAGCCCTTATTGACCATGAAAGGACTGGCCCTCCCTGGCTTTGTCTGGGTGTCACCCTCATGACTCCAACTCCCAAACTAGAATAGAAACTCCTTGGGGGGCAGGCAGGGGCTCAGTACCCCTCCAGGGCACTTAGCACAGGATGAAGCCCCAGCAGAGAGCTTGATAGTATTATAACAAAAATAGCAACAGCCCTTACCTTCTGTTTTAGTATCAATTCTGCGACAGAAATATAGCAAGAGCTAGGCAGTCAGGGTCATGTGACTTGTCCAGGGTCACACAGTTAGGAATATAGTCATTTTTATGAACAAAAAGCCCTTTAAATCTCATAGCTTTCCTCTTCCTATTTACTGGCTACCAGGCTGGAAAATCAACCCACATTTCTATGGAGTTTAATCATTAAGAGGCCAGTCTTGAATTAGACTTGGATTCTAAACCAACCTTGGATAAACACTGGCAGTGTGAACCTGGGGCAGTCATTTAACTTCTCAGTGGCCTTAGGGACTGCCTTTTAGAAAGTTACAGGGAGCTCTACATTGGTGGTCCCCTGAGAATTCCTAACATGGAGGATGGCAACCCAGAGATCAAGACAGAAAAAGAACATGAAATAACCATTGCCTTGGATGGACTTTGGAAGTTCATAGGTTTGGAGGCAGAAGAGACCTACAAGTCTCTCTTTACAGAGGAAGAAACTGAGGCCCAGAAAGGATTCATGACTCAACCAGAGGCACACAGCTTAGTTAATGTTGGAGTCAGGTCCTTAGCACAGGGCCTAGTACCCAGGATATTGTACTGGTTCCAAGGTAGAAGAGTGGTAAGAGCTGGGCAATGGGGGTTAAGTGACTTGCCCAGGGTCACACAGCTAGGAAGTATCTGAGGCCAGATTTGAACCCAGGATCTCCCATCTCCAGGCCTGGCTCTCCATCTACTAAGCCCCCCCAGCTGCCCCCAGCTACTTATTCTTTATGGGCAAGTCACATCATCTCTCCATGCCTCAGGTTCCTTCTCTGTAAAATGATGAAGTGGAACTAGATGGCTCTTCCAGTATTAATGAGTATTCCAAGATGCTGTGTCCAAATCTAGACATATTCAATTATAAAGTGGACACAAGGAGGGCAACCCCATTGGTCAGTGAGTGGCTAAAACCAGAGAGAAGCCAGGTCTCCTGACCCCCAGTTCGGAGCGCCGCTCTGCCTTTCCTGTGACCTCTGACAGCACCCAGGATGGCAGCCACACAAGTTTTACCCAAGACGAGGGATTTGCTTTCCTTGTTGGAATGAAATATTCATCATGTTCTCCCCACCGGAAGGGAACCTTAGAGAGAGAGGAATTTCATTAGGGGGAGGGAGGGAGGAGGTTTGGGGGGTAAAAGCCCTGCTCTCTCCTAGGGAGCCCTAGCCTGGCACCAAAGAAGGCGTGGATGCCCTGCAGCCAGCCCTCTTCTCGGGGTTTCAGCAGAGCCAGTGCCATGGCGAGGGGCCCACGTGCCACGCTGGCCAGCCACCGGAGAGCTGGGAAGGGAGGACCTGAGGAAAGATGGTGCATGTTACTGCCCACCCTCCCTTCTGCCCTGGTGATGGAGTCAGGGGACGGGCGCTGCTCTGGCCAGACGCTGTATCTGGTCACGAGGGGTTTTCCTTTTTCTTTCTCGTGGGGAAGGCATGAAAAGGAGGAATAGAGTTTTTTTTTAAACCCTCACCTTCTGTCTTGGAGTCAATACTGTGTATTGGCTCCGAGGCAGAAGAGTGGTAAGGGCTAGGCAATGGGGGTCAAGTGACTTGCCCAGGGTCACACAGCTGGGAAGTGTCTGGGGTCAAATTTGAACCCAGGACCTCCCATCTCTAGGCCTGGCTCTCAATCCCCTGAGCTACCCAGCTGCCCCCAGGAATAGTTTTTTAACTGAAAAAATCATTTTCTTTTCAAGAGGAACTTAGCCAGGCTGGCCGGAGGTTTTAATCAATATCCTTGGGTTACTCTGTCATTAAACCTGATTCTGTTGTCTGGAGAGTTTCCACCAGAAACTCCTCATTAACATCTTGGGAGCTGGCCCAGGGTTCCAGGGACAGCTGCAGTGGAGAAGAATGGGGGGAGGGGGGCCAAGGAATGCTGAAGCATCTCCAAGGAGCAGAGCCATGGCAAGGAGGGTCCTCACCTCAAAGGGTTGGTGCCAGGAAGTTTCCCCGAAGTCAGGGAGCAAGCTCCAGATTAAGGGGAAAGGAGGGCTGGGAGGCTGGAAATACTATTCTCAGGGGCTGGAGGCAGCAGCATCTCTAATGCCCCTGGCCATCACCTCTGTCCCCAAAGGAAAATCAGGCCTGCCCTTGGAGCTTCCCTGGGTTTGAAGAGGCCTCCACAGCACTCCAAGCCTCCCCAGTTGTGCCACCTCCCATGGATCCCTAGCCCCAACCCCCAATTCAAGGGTCTATTTATCTGTCTGAGGCTAGATTTGAACCCATGCCTTCCTGGCTCAAGGCTCAGCATTCTATCCACTGAGCCACCTAGCCCAAGCTCTGACTCTCACTCAGTGTGACATCTGAGGTCTTCTCTGAGCCTCGGCTTCTTCATCAATGAAATGAAACGGTTCACAGAATCACCACATTAAAGCCAGAGGGGCCTTGAAGGGTGCAGAGATGTTATACTTTCCTTGGATAATGAAAAGCATGGCCTTGGCTCATGTTAATATGGTGATTCAAGATTTGCAAGGCACCTTCCTTTGGATCTGGCTCATGACCTTTTGGGGAAATTCAATCACGGAATTATCCCAGAGGCCAGTTCATCAAGTTCTCTCATTTTATAGATGAGGAAACTAAGGAAGATGGAAGTTAAGAGATTGTTTAAAGTCATAGAGAATAAGCAGTAGAGCAGGATCCTAGGGTCCTAGATTGACAGCTGCAAGGCATCATGGAGAGGTCCTTTAGTCCAACCTTGCCATTTTATAGATGAGGAAACTGAGGCCCAGAGAAGTCAAATGATTGATCTAAGGTCACATAGGTGGTAAGTGGTGGGTAAGAATTTTCATAAAATTGAATTTTAAAGAAAAATTCTATACTTTATAATCCCTGCCCATTTCCTCTGACTCCAAAATCAGTATTCTTTCAACTCTATTATAAATAACTCAATAAAGACAAAATCAATACAAGGTCATTGGAGGAGGGGTTGAGGCAGATATCATTATTCCTAGATCCTTTTTCCCTTACATGGATAGATTTCATTCTTCTGGCAATTAGAGGTGGGAATTTGGGGTATGAAGGGGAAAGGATGAGCTTAATTTGACCAAATAATGAAGAAAAAAGAATCAGTAGGGTTAGGATTGCTGAGAATAGGAAGCAAAGGTGGTCCTGAGAAATGGCAATGAGAGGTGGGGGTCTATGGGCGAGGAATACTATCTCTCTCTCTCTCTTTCTGTCTGTCTGTGTGTCAATCTATCTATCCATCCATCCATCTTCTTTCTATCTATCTATCTATCTATCTATCTATCTATCTATCTATCTATCACCTATCCATCCATCTATCTATTTGTCTATCTGTCTATCTCTCCATCTATCTATCCATCTATTTATTACATCTATCCATCTATCTATTTATTCCATCCATCTATCTATCTATCTACCTACCTACCTACCTGTCTGTCTGTCTGTCTATCCATCCATGTATCAATCTATCTATCCATCTATCCATATATCTATCTTTCTAGCTTTTTATCTATCACTTATCCATCAATCTGTCTTGTCTGTCTATGTATTTGTCTGTCTGTCTATCAATCTGTCTATCTCTCCATCCATCTCTCCATCTATCTATCTATCCATCCATCCATCTATCTATCTACCTATCTGTCTGTCTGTCTTTCTGTCTGTCTATCCATCCATGTATCAATCTATCTATCTATCCATCTATCTATCTATCATCTATCCATCCATCTGTCTTGTCTATCTATTTGACTGTCTGTCTATCAATCTGTCTATCTCTCCATCCATCTCTCCATCTATCTATCTATCCATCCATCCATCTATCTATCTACCTATCTGTCTGTCTGTCTTTCTGTCTGTCTATCCATCCATGTATCAATCTATCTATCTATCTATCCATCTATCTATCTATCATCTATCCATCCATCTGTCTTGTCTATCTATTTGACTGTCTGTCTATCAATCTGTCTATCTCTCCATCCATCTTTCCATCTATCTATCCATCTATCCATCTATCTATCTACCTATCTATCACCTATCCATCCATCTGTCTTGTCTGTCTATCTGTCTGTCTGTCTATCAATCTGTCTATCTCTCATCCATCTCTCCATCCATCTCTCCATCTATCTATCTATCTATCTATCTATCTATCTATCCATCTATCTATCTGTCTGTCTATCATCCATCTATGACATCAGATTTTTTCAGTACATTAATTAGACTTTGTTTTTTTCCCTTCTTTTGCTTTTGTTTAAAAAAAATTCTGTTATAAGGGATGACTCTTTTGCAAGGGGAAAGAGAGGGACAGAGGAGGATGCTGGTGATGTAAAAACAAAAGATAGCAATAAAATCTATTTTTAAAATTGGGAGGGGGAGGGGAGGTAGGGAGAGAAGAAAAGAAGAGAGTTAACAAAGGGAGGGAACAATTGACTCCTAATATTCCCATTAACCTTCCTTGTCTCAGCCCCAGAGCCAGGAGAGCCCATTGCTCCATAGTAGGAGCCCCTTTGAAGCCCACAGGGGAAGGGGGAGGAAGGAAATGAAACCCTTCCGTGTGGCAGCCGCCCCTGATCTGAAGGCAGCATTGCACCCTGGCAATGGGGGCCCCTCTTCCACTCCTCCTGCCTGACCCCAAATTGCAGTCACGAATCCAGCCATCAGAGACAACCTCTCATTCTGGTAAACAAGACAACCAGCCCCCTCCTGCCTCTCGCTCCACAGCAGGCTGCCTCCTCTGGGATTTTTTCCCAGAGCTCCCTCCCATCCCTGAAAAATTGCCTGGGCTGGAAAAAACCCAACAACAAAAGCTGGCAATGAGAGCTTTCTGCCTAGCGGTTTCCAACATCTTTACCTCTTCCTCTCTCAGCCTCTGGTTGCCAGGCTGCCCATCTATGGCCACTGCCCAGTGCAGCCTGGAGAATACTGGCCTTCCGGGCAGGGAGATCAGAGTTTGAATCCCACCCTGAGTATTTTCTAGCTGTATGACTGTGGAGAATTCACTTCCTTGATCTTTCTTGGCCTCAGTTTTCTCACTATAAAATGGGGGAATCGGTACCTGAAAATCCCTACCTCACAGGGGGGGTGTGAGGATCAGAGAGGATCATAGGATTCCAGTTGGAAAAGCTTTGAGAGATTAACTACTCCAATGCCCCCATCATACAGAGGTGGAAACTGAGGCCCAGATGGGAAGTTAACAGACTCATCCAAGGTTACACAGGCCACAAGGACCAGAACTGGCCTATGAACTCAGCATTATAAATATAAAACATAAAAATACTTTGCAAAATTTATGCTGCTGTATATCCACTGTTATTAATGTTACATCATAACTAACCACACAATTAATACATAATTACATATAATATAATTATGTAATATATACATGCTAATCATATAATTATATAATTTATATATTATAATTATATCATATAATTATAATTCATATATTATACTTGAATGGTACAATTAATTATATATTTAATAATAGCCTAACTTGTATATTATTGTATTATATGAATACACTATGGAATATATAATACGATTGCATTATATGAATATTATGTAATGTGCAGTGCCTAGCGTATTGTTGTTGTTGAGTGCCTGACTCCTCAGAGGTCCTGGAGTAGATGGCCATTTCCTTCTCTAGCTCATTTGACAGAAGAGGAAACTGAGGCAAATAGTGTTTGGGGTTTTCCTGGCAGAGATACTGGACTGGTTTGCCATTTCCTTCTCTGCCTCATTTCACAGGTGAAGAAACTGAGGCCAACAGGGTGAAGTGACTTGCCCAAGTCACCCAACTAGTAATCCAAATTTGAACCCAGGAAGATGATTCTTCCTGACTCCAGGCTGGGTACTCTAACCACTGCATCACCTTGATGCCCCTGACTAGCATGTACTAAGAGCTTAATAAATACAGGTTGACTGAAGGACACAATTCAGCTGGGTCTCAAAGATTAGATTTTACTAGGAAGAGCCAGAGAAGAAGAAGGCATTCCAATCCATCAGTCACTCAGTAAACATTGAACAAGCACCTGCTACATCCAAGCTCTGTACTAAGCCACTGGAGATCCAAAAAAGGCTCTGTGCCCTCAAGGAGCTTATGGTTGAATGGGGAGACAACATATATATGCACAGGCAATATACAGGATAAATACGAAATAGTTGGACAGGGAAGACAGCAGAATTCAGAGAGGATGGGGAAGGCTTTTGATGGAAGGTGGGGTTTTAGTTGGGACTTAAAGGAAGCCAGGAAGGTCCATAGTCAGAGCAGTGGAGGAAGAGTGTTCCAGGCACAGGTGACAGCCAAAGTCAGGAGATGGAGGGTCTTGTTCTTGGACAGCCAGGAGGCCTGTGTCACTGGGACAAAAGTGTATGTTGGGGAGTAAAGTATAAGAAGACTATAATAGGAGGTGCAGCTGGGTGGCTCAGTAGATTGAGAGCCAGGCCTAGAGATAGGAAATTCGGCATTCAATCTGGCCTCAGACACTTGCCAGCTCTGTGACCCTGGGCAAGTCACTTAATCCCTGTTGTCTAGCCCATACCACTCTTCTGCCTCAGAACCAATAGGTTCTAAGGGAGGGAGAGAGGGAGGGAGGGAGGGAGGGAGAAAGAGAGAGAGAGAGAGAGAGAGAGAGAGAGAGAGAGAGAGAGAGAGAGAGAGAGAGAGAGAGAGAGAGGGAGGGAGGGAGAGAGGGAGAGAGAGAGCGAGAGAGAGCGAGAGAGAGCGAGAGAGAGAGAGAGAGGGAGGGAGGGAGGGAGGGAGAGAGAGGGGGGGAGAGAGGGGAGAGAGGGAGAGAGAGAGAGAGAGAGAGAGAGAGAGAGAGAAAGAAAAGAAAGAGAGAGAGAGAAAGAGAGAAAGAGAGAGAGAAAGGAAGGAAGGAAGGAAGGAAGGAAGGAAGGAAGGAAGGAAGGAAGGAAGGAAGGAAGGAAGGAAGGAAGGAAGGAAGGAAGGAAGAGAGAAAGAGAGAGAAAGAAAGAAAGAAGAAAGAAAGAGAGAGAGAGAGAGAGAGAAAGAAAGAGAGAGAGGGAGGGAAGGAGGGAAGGGGGGAAGAGAACAAATCAAAGACTAGTGCAGGGCACAGAACAATGTCCCAGAGGCTGGAGAATGGAGAACAGTGTACTTTGGCATCCATGGAAGGGAAGACTGTTAGAGGAACAGTAGGTCCAAGGTTACCCAAGTCTTTCAGGTGAGAGGCTGTCTAGACTAAACTCAGGTTTTGTGAGATGGGAGACCCAGACGTCTTCCAAGATACATCATAAACTTCCAGGGAGTATCTGGGGCTCTTTGACAATACCTCCTGCCTCCTACCTGAAGTGCCCCCCTCTTCCCCTAGAAGTCTGATGCTTCTAGATGGTCCTGGGTCCCATCTCCCAACTTTTTCCTTCTCTTCTCAACCAAGAAGAATCCATGGCCTTCTCCTCTCCCACGTCCCTGTCCTATGTCCTGCACTGTCCTGATCCTGTCTAAAACCACCTAATTCAACAGCTCATCCTGGCTAAGATATTAATGCTTGCTAACTCACTGAGATGTCTTCATCCTAGAGTCTTTTAACTGCAACAAGAAGCTAAGACACACTCCAAATCCTTCTAAAGTTGACAGAAACCAGCAAGGTGTGGTCCTCTGGGCTCTTGTTCTGGTTCTGTCACTCAAAAACTCTTTGATCCCTGTACAACGTGGCTTCCCCTCCCATGTTCTTCCTCTAAAAAATGAGGGCTCTGGCTAGCTAGTCTCTGACATCTCTCCCAGCTCTGAAGTTCTGTAAACTCTAAGGGAAGGGAGGTTTCAAGTACCATGACAGGTGATAGAGGCAATATTTGAGGATCCTGGCTGGCACTTAAATATGATTCTTATTATCAGTGTGACTTTGGATTTCGACTTCTCCCAGACTTAGTTTCTCCAACTGTTATATTAGGGAGTGTGACTCTAAAAGTTCTTCATAGAGAAGGTGGTTAGGTGGCTCAGTGGATTTAAGACCAGGCTTAGAAATGGGAGTTCCTGGACTTAAATCTGGCCTCAAATACTTCCTAGCTATGCCCTGGGCAAATCACTTAACCCCCATTGCCCAGCCCTTACCACTCTTCTGCCTTGGAACCAATATACAGAATTGATTCTAAGATGGAAGGTGAGGGTTTAAAAAAAAACAAAGTCCTTCCTAGTTTGAAATTGGTGGGTTCTATGTTCCCTCATTCTACAGAGGAGGAAACTGAGGCCCACAGAGGCAAAATATCCATATTCCTCAGTGTCTCACTCACCCCCCCCCACCATCATCTTTAAAAAACATAAAAAGGAGGGGATCCGGAATGCAAGAAATGAGCAAGCAAATATTGAAATAGAACTGAATTTTTCTTTCATTTTTGTAAAAGAAACAGTCTTCTAAATTTTGACTGCCACAGGAAATCTGGAGTTAAGTTAGAAGGGGCAAAAAAGTGGGGAAGGAAGGAGAAGAGGAAAAGAAACAAAAAAAGGAGAAAGTAAAGAGAAAGGAAGGGGATAGAAAGAAAATAGGAAAGAAGAAAAAGTCAGAAAATAGGGGGAGAGAAAAAGTCAGAAAATAGAAGAGGGAATGAGAAAGTCAGAAGATAGGGGAGAGAAAGAGAAAGCAGATATTAAAGAAAAGAACGAGAAAGTCGGATATTAAAAGAGAGAAAGAGAAAGTCAGAAAATAGAAGAGAAAGAGAAAGTCAAAAAATAGAAGACAGTCAGAAAATAGAAGAGAGAAAGAGAAAGAAGAAAGAGAAAGTCGGAAAATAGAAGAGAGAAAGAGAAAGTCAGAAAATAGAAGAGAGAAAGTCAAAAAATAGAAGAGAGTCAGAAAATAGAAGAGAGAAAGAGAAAGTCAGATATTAAATGAGAGAAAAAGAAAGTTGGATAACAGAGGAGAGAAAGAGAAAGTCAGATATTAAAAGAGAGAAAGTCAGATAATAGGGGAGAGAAGATAGAGAGACTTGCCAATTGCCACAATTTTTCCTCTCTGGACCACCCTGCATCCAAACTCAGGCTGTAGGTGATGAAAACATGGCACAGTGAAAAGAGAACTGGATCTGAGTTAGAATTCTGACCATGTCATTTGTGTGACCTTAGGAAAGCCATTTAACCACACTAAACCTGTTTCCTCCTCTTTAAAATGAGGGGGGTTGTACATTCATCCTATTTACAGAGGGCACCAAGCAGAAAAGGTTGATGAAGGCATTAGAACCTGAAAGAATGATTTCAGGCTGGAGCATTGGGCTAAGGGGAAATTCAATTGGCATGAATGTACAATCTTGCACTTGAGAACAAAATAACCAACTGTAGTAGGTAGCTAGGTGGCTCAGTGGACTGAGATCTAGGTCTTGGGTTCAAATCTGGCCTCAGACACTCCAAGATGGATAACCCTGGGCAAGTCACTTAAACTTCATTGCCTAGTCCTTACTGCTTTTTTGCCTTGGAACCAACATATAATATTGGTTCTAAGACAGAAGTTCTAAAAAATCAACTGTGCAACTCTAAGATTGGGGGGAAATTATTCTGAAAAAGATTTTGCAGGTCTCAGTGGACAACAAGCTCTGATGGGTCAGGAGGAGGATCCAAAAAGCCATGGTGATCTTGGTCTGCATTATGAGGGGCAAAGCTTCCAAGTATAACAGAGAACTAAGAGCCTCATTGCCCTAAGCCTTTGTTAGACCTTATCTAGAACATTGTGTTACGTTTGGAGCACCCTCATTTGCAAAGGTCACCAATAAACTGGAGAATGTCCAGAAAGGGATGGTAAAGGTCTGAACCGTGGGGAGGTCAGTTGAAGGACCTGGGCCTGGTTAGCCCAGAAAAGAGAGGACTCGGGGTGTAGGGGAACATGAGGACTGTTTCTGCACTCTGCTTGGCCCCAGACATCAGAACCAGCAGCAATGGATGGAAGCTCCCAAGAGGCCAACTCCCCAATGGTGCCTCCAGGGTGGCTTCCATGGAGGAAGGTCTCCCAGCAGAGGCTGGACATCCCTTTGTTGGGGATGGACTCGGGGGCCAGCCAGGTACTCCCCAACTGTTCAATTCTGGGATTCATTCAGAGGCAGTGGGACTAATTGTTTAGTTTTTTAAAATAGACTTTTAATATTGTCTTTTTTCTTCAGTTACATGAAGAAAAAACCCGATTTTTAACCTTCATTTTTCCAAAAGTTTGAGCCAAATTCTCTCCCTTCTCCCTCCCCAAGAAAGCCTGTGGATTGATTGCAGAGCCCCCTCCTCCTTGTTATCTTATTCTGTACTCACAATGACCAGGGTACCTGGTACCTGGTACCATAATACTACTGGTATTATCATCTTTTTACCTATGAATTATTACTCAGAGGGTTGTGTGACTCACCAATGGTCAGTGCCAGACTCAAGATTTGAACTCAACTCTTCCTGATTTCAAATCCAGCCCTTTGCCCATGACCCCATCACTACCTCCCAACAAGATTCTCCATCCCTCAAAGGCAAGGATTCCAGCTCTTCCATCACTTCACAGTATTTTGCAATTCTGGGCACCCAGCATGCATCTGAGAAAGGCCAGTTGGATGGACATTGGCCACACAATGGAAAGAATGGAAAGAATTGGCCTTTGGCAGCTATTTGCTCTGTTCTGGAAGGGAGGAGGGCCTTAGCCTCTCAGCGAAAGAGTTAATTCGTTTTCCAGCCCCCTCCAGGCAGCCACTGCCTGGTCTCTCCCTGGATCTGGGGTATTTCAGAAGCAGTTTAAAGTTTCCTGGTGTTTAGTCTGGGCCTCGTTTATGGCCGGGAAAACTTTGCATCCTGAGCCAAGTGGCTTCTCCATAGATCGTCATTCCGGGGCACACGGGCACCAGCTGTCTGGACTCTTGGAGAGCTGCTGCCCTATCTGAAATACGTCAGCCTCTGGGGCTGGTCAGCTTGTAGGCCTGGGAGAAAGGATGCCCCCAAGTCCAAAGAAACACCTAGAAGTCCCTTAAGTTTGCCTTCAGGGTCCTTTCCCCTTCCCTTAAAGCCTCCCCTCCTCTCCTCCATTCTTGTGGCCCCTTTCTCCCAGGGCCTTAGTTGGGGGAGGGGGGGTGGATTTGTCATGGTCAAAATGGCAGCTGAGAAAGTATTTTTATTTCTTAAACCCTTACCTTCCATCTTAGAATCAATAATGGGTATGGGTTCTAAGGCAAAAGAGCAGTAAGGGCTAGGCAACAGTGGTTAAGTGACTTGCCCAGGGTCACACAGCTAGGACCTATCTGAGGCTAGATTTGAACCCAGGACCTCTCAGCTTGAGCCTGGCTCTCTATTCACTAGGCCACCTAGCTGCCCCTGACAATGTCCTTTTTATTAAAACCCTTAACTTCTGTCTTAGAGCTGTTACCATAACAAAAGAGGTTTGTTTTTTTTAAACTGCTGGGTTTGTACCCCAAAGAGATAATAAGGAAAAAGACTTGTACAAGAATATTCATAGCTGCGCTCTTTGTGGTAGCAAAAAATTGGAAAATAAGGGGATGCCCATCAATTGGGGAATGGCTGAACAAATTGTGGTATATGTTGGTGATGGAATACTATTGTGCTCAAAAGAATAATAAACTGGAGGGATTCCATGTGAACTGGAAAGATCTCCAGGAAGTGATGCAGAGCGAGAGGAGCAGAACCAGGAGAACATTGTACACAGAGACTGATACATTGTGGCACAATTGAATGTAATGGACTTTCCCATTAGTGGCAATGCAGTGAACCTGAACAACTCGGAGGGATTTACGAGAAAGAACACTGTCCACATTCACAGGAAAAACTGTGGGAGCGGAAACACAGAAGTAAAACACCTGCTTGATTACATGGGTTGATGGGGATATGACTGGGGATGCAGACTCTAAATGATCACCCTAGTGCAAATATCAACAACATGGAAATAGGTTCTGATCAAGGACACATGTAAAATCCAATGGAATTGCGCATTAGCTACGGGAAGGGGTGATGGGAGGGAAGGGAAAGAATACGATTCTTGTAACCAAGGAAAAATGTTCTAAACTGACTAATTAAATAAAATTTTCAAAAAAAAAACATACCAAAAAATCTCAATTCTATGTGCTGCCCTTGATGCCTTTCCACCATGGGTGCTTAATGAATTTTAAAGAATTAGATTGAACTGAAATAAATTATAGAAATCTTGAAACTTTAGTATCACAGACAAAACAGGAGTCCTTAGAAGTTGTCAGTCCCTCATTTACCAGATAAGAGATCGAAGACCCAGAGAGGATACAAAGGATCACAGATGTAGAGCTAGAAAAGGACATTAAAGGCTGTTGAGAGCAATCCCCCGATTTTACACCTTAGTAAAATGAGGCCCAGAGAAGTCAAAGGAATTTGCCAAAAATCACACAGTGTGCTCTATTAGACTGTAAGCTCCTTGAGGTCAGGGACTGTCTTTTGCCTCTTTTGTAACCTCAATCCTTAGCATGGTGCCTGGCACATCATAGGTTCTTAATAAATATGGATTGATAGAGAGATTTCAGCAGCTGAGCCAGGATGTGAATGTACACACATGCCCATACACAGACATTCACATAAGGGGAGAGCAGTGCCATCCCTCACTCACCAGGACACGGTCTCCAAGCCGCAGGTCCTTGTCTCCCTTCTTTACTGAGCCACTGTCCGAGAGGTTAGAGCCAGACTCATTGCCCGTCTTCATTGAGCTGTTCAGGACGCTCTCCCGCAGGGGGATGACCCGGGTGGACAGAGGGGGTGTAGCTGTGCCGGAATGCAGGGATAGATTCTGTGCAGTCAGCGACTCTACGGAGTGGGCGTCACTGCCCGAGCCCTCTGTGGTGGGCTGCCGCGTCAGTTTGGAGGGTCGGGTGAAGATGCCCTGTAAGGGCTGGCACTCAAAGTAGCGGACGCCACCCACTGAGCCATCATTCTTGCCCACAGGGTCATCCAAGACCACGCCAGCCCACTGGCCTGGTGCAAACTGTGTCTCTCCCAAATACTGGACAACTCCGGGCTTCACCCCATTCACCCAGACCCGCTCGCCCACCACGAAGTCCCCCAGGAAGTCATCGCCAACCTCTGCCACCTTGGGTCCTGGCTTCTCTGCAGGGGTGGCGGTGGCTGCTGTGGGTCCAGATGCCTGTTTGTGCAGGGGAGAGCCTGTACAGTAAGAGAGAAAGGGGCACAATTAGGACCTGAGAATAGACAGTTATGCAAGGACCTGATAGACTACAACTGTGAAGAAGGAGACTTGGGCCCCCTCCCAGGAATCACTGAGTGACAGAGCCGAGGAGGAGGAAGCATCCTGAAATATCATCCAAGCCTAACCCTCTCATTTTACAAATGATGACTAAGAGACAGTGCAAGGTGCCTTAGAATCAATGGATCTGGGGGACAGCTGGGTAGCTCAGTAAATTGAGAGCCAGGCCTAGAGATGGGAGGTCCTAGGTTCAAATCTGACCTCAGACACTTCCCAGCTGTGTGACCCTGGGCAAGTCACTTGACCCCCAATGCCTAGCCCTTACCACTCTTCTTCCTTGGAACCAATACACAGTATTGACTCCAAGATGGAAGGTAAGGGTTTAAAAAAAAAAAAAGAATCAGTGGATCTGGGTTTGAATCCAGACTCTCTGACTTCCGTTTAGGATAGGAATTAGCTAAAAGTTCCTGAACAAAGCTATCATTACCATTCTTATATCTTTCAAAGAATCCCATAGGACTTACTCTGCATTTTCATTTATGTACATGTTGCCTATCCCTCCCTATAGAATGTAAGCTTTTTGAGGGCACAAACCATTTAATTTTTGACTTGAATCCTTGGCACTTGGCACACAGTGGACCTGTTGAATAACTGATTTTGACACAGACATGGGAAACATTTCTTTATTGGAAGAGAACCTTGGGAGGACCAAGCTGTCTCAGTGGATTGAAAGCCAGGCCTAGAGACAGGAAGTCCTGGGTTCAAATCTATCCTCAGGTACTTCCTAGTTGTGTGATCCTGGGTAAGTCACTTAATCCTCATTGCCTAACCCTTACCCCTCTTCTGTCGTGGAATCATTATGTTGTATTGATCTGAAGGCAGAAAGCAACATGGCAGATTGTGGAAGGGCATTGGATTTTGTATTAAGAAACCTAAGGGATGACAGTCTGATTGATTTCATGCTGGAAGAGTCCTTGAAGGTCATGTAGTCACAGGATCATAGATTTCAGGATAGATGAGACCTTAGAGTCCATCTCATCCAATCTCCTCATTTTGTAGATAAGGAAACTGAGACCCAGATAAATTAAGTAACTCATTCAATAGTACCCAGGAAACAAATGGTAGAGATGGGAATCAAACCTATGTCTTCTGACTCCAGGTTCAAATTCCACTAGATAAGTGACCCTAATCAGACACAACCTCCCTGAGACTCAGTTTCCTCATCTGGAGATAATATTAGTAACTTCCCTCTCAGATCAAAAAGATCAAGCGAGATAAGCTGTGTGAAGCACTTTGCAAACCTTAGGGGGCTTTATAAATGTGAGCTTACTCAGTTTCTTCCTCTGTGAAATGAGAGAGTCAGACTGGATGATGGCTAAGATTCCTTCCAATTATAGCTATAAATTCTATGATCCTAAGACGTTAGGGCTGAGGGACAGGGTAAGATGTACTCAAAGTCCTATCATAGGCCAAGATCTCAGCCTAGCAGTGAACCCTGTTCTCCTGATTCTCATTGCAGGGGCTTTCCACCAATCTATCACCTGCTCACATTAGGCAGGTAGTCAGCCCTGGCAGTCAGGGACTTGAGGTTTCTCACTAAGATGAGGAAACTGGGGACTAAGGAGGCATCAAGCACCATAAGACTTAGTTCTCAGGAGCCTCTTCTAATCCCTTTGTTCCTATGCTCTTATGCTATAAATGCCTCAGCAATACCAGCAGCCACATTTCCCTCTGCACCTCACTCCTCCTTGCCAGTCAGCCCTTTCAATCTCTACCACCCCTGCCTTTGATTGGTGACATTTAAGTGCAGGAGCACAGGAAGTGAAGCTGGAATGAGTTTAGAGGTCATTAGTTCACTCCTACTTCCTCATTGGACCGATAAGGAAAAGAGGCATTGGAAGGGGACAGTCACTTGCCCTAAGACAACTGGATAGGAAGCAACAGAAAGGGAGTGTAAGCCCAGACCATCATTGTGGTAAGGTTGAAGGACCACTGACAGTCAGAGGACTTTGGTTCAAATAATAATTTGATATATATATATATATATATATATATGATATATAATTTGAAATAATAATAATAATTTCAAATAATAAACTGATTCTTACTACCAATGGGACTTTAAACAAGCCACTTATCTCCTCTGGCCTCAATTTACTCAGCTGTAAAATAGGGATAATAAGTACCTATCTCACAGAGTTGTTATTAGAACTAAATGTGACAAATGTTACATTTTGCAAAATTTAAAGATAATAGGTAGATAATCATTTGGGCAGCTAAGTAGAGTAGTAGATAGAGTACTCAGCCTGAAGTCAGGAAGACTCATCTTCCAGAAGTCAAATATGGCCTCAGACACTTATTAGCTGTTTGCCTCAGTTCCCATATCTAGAAGAAGGAAATGGCAAGCCAGGATCTTTGACAAAAAAAAAAAAAATCCCAGATGGGGTTACAAAGAGTTAGAAATGACTGAACAACAAAATGATCATTATAATTTTAAAGTGGAGAGTGGATTAGATGGACTCTGAGGTCCTTCCCACCTCCAGAACTCTGATTCTATATAACCCCACTGTAATAATTAATTTGTTTTAAGCCCAGGGGCAATACAATGGTTCCTGAGATCCATGTGGTTCCCTCTTCTACTGCGTTAGGTAGTATGTATCAGACAAAAAGTTACACATACTATCATTATCACTCTGAGCCCCCAGTTAGGAAAATTCCTAACATTTAGGCAGAGGTTTGGCTCTCCATTTTCATTTACACATATAGATCCCTAGTTTACTCCTGATCTCTAAGTGACTGAGGCAAAATTCAAGTAACCAGAAAGAGACTTTGGGTAATAAAGAGATGGTATTTACCTGTAGAATACATTTAAGAATGTACTTGAAATTTCCCTCAGTCCCTGTGGAGGTGGGTATACTAGTGCTGCTGGCCCTAGTCTTCTGGTCTGAGATATCCAGAGGATCAATGGCCCTCCTCAATCTTTCTCCACCTTAGTCCCACAAAGATAACTACTTTTAAGGAGAGTAATCAACAATCAGTGGATATCCACCTAGATATTATTAACTGTGAGACCTTTGGCAAGTCACTGAACCTCTGCGCTCCTTGGTTTCCTCCTCTGTAAATAGTGAAGGATTCTGGATGGCCTCTGAGGGCCTTAATAGTGATTTGATTCCAGGATTCCAAATCTAAGGTTCTTACCAAAAGGATAGCAGGGTTTCCTTCCAAAGCCTTCAGAAGTAGATTTGTATTTCCTTGGAAAGTAATGAATTCTGAACTTTTCCGTCAGGACTCCTTCCCCCAGCCTTCCGTCTGCAAACACACCCTGCCCCCCACCCGGCCACTCCAGGTAACCATCTCCAGCCCAGGAAGGGGTTGGATTTGCTGGGGCAGGGGCAGGGGCAGCAGGGTTTCCTGTGCCCCACCTGGAAGCTGGAATCCAGGGCAAAGGAGGGAACCCGAGCTTCAATCAAGGACATCTTGAGGCTGTTAATTCATTTGGATTAAAAGCCGGCTCCTCTGAGGGCCTGTTAGCAATCAAACTGAAATCAGGAAGCCTCCAGCTCCCCAGCCAGCACAAAAATCTACCTTCTACCATGAGAAGGCACGGAGGGGATCGATGACCCCTTCTCTTCCCCCCCAGCCTTCCTCAAAGTCTTCCACCTGGGTCTTACCTCCTTCGAATTCCATGAACTGAGAATAGAGCAGAGCTGGGAGCTGAGACTTCTTCGTCCTTCCTATGCCTAGACGGACCCACTGACTGGCTGCTAGGCCTTGTGGAGAGGAGGGAGGAGAATTGGGGGAGGGGGAAGGGGAGGGAGGGACTTAACCCTTCCAACTCCTCAGTCCTTAAACAAGGATTGTTCAGAGTGAGGAAGGCCCTGAGTGGTCAAGTTCCAACCCTTCATTTATAAGAGGAAACAAAGGCCTGGAGGGAGAAAAGAAGAGACTAACTCAGCCTCACAGAAGGGAGTTGGTGGACGGGGCTGGACTAGAACCCAAGTCTTTCTTGCCTTCAGGCCCCCGTTTTTCTATTTCAGGGTTAAGGCATTAAAGAAATGGCAGGGGGAGGGGAGTGTCCACCAGGAGGGAGCGAGTATGGCTGAATCCCAAGGTTGGGGGGGGGGAGGTCTGGGTGTATATATATATATATATATATATATATATAAAACCCTCTGCCTGACTCCCAAATGGGAGGGCAGCAGGGTATGGGACACAGGGATGGGTGAAGCAACTGCCTGACGTGGGAGGGGAAAAGCTGCCCTGGTGAACAATTCAACCACAGAGAAGAGGCAAGTCAGGAGGAAACAATCCACAAGTCCACAATATGCCATGTGGGTGAGTACATCCTAGACAAGAAAATGCCAGATGCCAAGAGGACAGGCCAGGGCAGAAGGACAGAGCTGAGGTGGAGGAAGGGGGGAAGACGGACTGCTAGAAGGAGGTGCTGACAGAGAGAGGCAGAGAAAGGAAAAGGGAAAGCAGGTCAAGGTAGGATGGGAGGGAGAACAGGAGGGGGTTGGAGAAGGGAAACCGTGAGCTCTTCCAGATGCTTCTGGGTAGCACATGGATTTAGAGCCTCTCACATGTTGCCCAAGGTAGTAAAGGGCCTGGAAGGGGGAGGGAGATATCTACCAGGAGGGAGCAATTTCTTGCTAAGTAGTAAAGGTTGGAAAAGGCTTAATCAATGACTGTTCTTTGGGATATGTATATTTTCAGAGAGAAATATAATGCCTCAACATAAAAGAATCCAAATGAATGGGTTAGTAATGGTGGAATTTCAGGCATAATTTGGACTATATAGCCTCTGGAATCTCTTCTGACTAAAATTCTCTCCTGCCAGATGTGAATTTGAACCCAGATCTCTCTTGCCTCCAAGGCAAGTATTCTTTAAAAAACAACCCTAAAATGATTATTTTCTTTTCAGTTCCAAATTCTCTTCTTCCCTCTACCCTTCCCCACCCATTGAGCCAGTGCTCTTTGCACTTCACCCTAATGCTTTATTTCTTGAGCAAGGCATAATTACTGTCCTTAAGAATGGGAAAGGCTACTATGCAAGAGAGACATTAGGCTGGAGGAAGAAAACAGAGCCCTCATTAAAGGGACTCGACCACAGGATGAGTATGTGCGTGGCAGCAGAGACACAGCCCAGCCCAGATCCCCAGTGTTAAGCTGCTTCTCGGGCACTTGGCCCAACATGCCTTCCCTTGCACAGCCAAGATCAGGCCTGGAGGCAAGACAGCACACTTCAGGCTGGCTGGCCAAGTCAGAGAGACCTGTTCTTCTAAGTCCTCTTTTCAGGTTCACAAATCCAAGGAGTACAACTTTCCTCTTGCACAAAGAAATGAGACGTGCTTTGGCTGAGGGCCCGGGGAAGGGGCAGGCCAGGGCACTGCCCAGCAAGGCCAGAGAGTGGCTGGCCCGCCTCAGTAGTGGCCAGAGTTGGCAGTGAGTGCCATACCCACCCCAACAGGCCTGACATCAACCGAAGGGAACTTCAGGACAAGAACACACAGAGAGAAATCATTATCAGGAGAAACACCATCTCCTGTCCCTTGGCCTTTGTATAAGCTCTGCTCCGTGCCTGGAATGCCCTCCTTTCTAACTTCAGCCTCTTCCAATCCCTGTCTTCCTTCACAGGCCCATATTCCCAGATCCCTTCCACTGTTAATGGTCTCTACCTCCTCCTCCAAATCTGTTTCCATATCTGTCTACACCAACAGAACAGAAGCTTTCTGGGGGCAGCTGGGTAGCTCAGTGGATTGAGAGCCAGACCTAGAGACCGGAGGTCCTAGGTTCAAATCTGGCCTCAGCCACTTCCCAACTGTGTGACCCTGGGCAAGTCACTTGACCCCCATTGTCTAGCCCTCACCACTCTTCTGCCTTGGAGTCAATATTGACTCCAAGACGGAAGGTAAGAGTTTTAAAAAAAAGGGACGGAAGCTTTCTACAGGCAGAAACTGTTCCATTTTTCTTGTCTTCATATCCCCCAACTGGCACATAGCAATCCCTTAATATGTTTCCTGGATTGTATGGGAACGGGCAATGAAGAGCTGAAGGGCCATCGACATTGCCTTGACCTCCCCACACTCCTGCTTAAACCCATAGCTTCCCGGAAGTCTTTTAACCACTCCGGCCTAGGCTAATCCTTCCCTCCTTGGACTTCCTAAGGTATTTACAGTGATACTAGGACCCCAAGGCAGAGAGCTAGAAGAGAGGATTATGGGATTGCTGATTTGGAGCCAGAAGCATCCTTAGACATCTTTTTCTCCAATCTCTTATTGTACAGATAAGGAAACTGAGAGGTTGAATGAGACCAAGGTCATTCAGGTAATAGGTAGCAGGATTTGAATTTGAACTCAGATCCCATGATTACACACCCAGTGTTCTTCCCATTGTGTCTCAGCTTAGAGACACCCTCATTTTCAGAAGAGAAGACACTTCCAAGGCCACCCAGCCAGGAAAGGGCAGAGCCTGAATTCTAGGCCCGACTCCCAATGGCAAGCTCTCTTCGGCCATGTCTTTGTGCAAAGGTGGAATTCTAACCAAGATCCTCAGACTCCAAGGCCAGTCAGTGAGTGTCCTTGCTACTATAAAACATGATTTCTCAGGCAGTGAGGAGGAAATGGAGGCACCCAAGGAGGAAGGAGCTTTTCCAAAATCACACTGGTCCTTACTCCCTTCCCCAAGTGGACTCTTCCAAGTCCACTCCACCAAGGGCCATGGTGTCTCTGGAGATGCAGGATTAGAACCCAGGTCCTTAGAGTGCAAAGCCAGGATTCCAGGAGATTGGTTAACCAATCTCTCAAATTTCCCCCAATTACCTTGGATTTGGGCAGCTGGGTGATACAGTGGATAGAGTGCCAGACCTGGAGTCAAAGAGATTCATCTTCCTAAGTTCAAGTCCTGCCTCAAATACTTCCTAGCTGTGTGGCCCTGGGCCAATCACATCACCCTGTTGGCCTCAGTTTCCTCATTTGTCAAATGAACTGGAGAACAAAATGGCAAACCACCCCAGTATCTCTACCAGGAAAACTCTCAATGAGGTCACGAAGAGTCAGACCCGACTAAAACGATGAACGACCGCCACCACTTTGGATGAACTTTCGGGCTCTGCCTCCCCTCCACGCTTTCCTGTTTGGCTCTGGAGAGCATGAACTTTGTTGTCTAAGAGTCTCTTAAGTACTTTGGGCTTATTTTCTCTCTTTATTTTCTACGGACTTCCCTGTGCATGTGTCATTCCCAGAACCCAGTAGGGTGCAAATGGCATGTCCAGTCTCTGCCTTGCTATCTCCAGGGCTTACGCCATGGCAGGCATTAACTAAACGCTTACTGACTGCATGAAAAGACGGCCAGGAGGCGAGAGCTGGAATCAGAGGCCTAACGCTGGTGGGGCCTTACAGGCGACCCAGTCCAATATGGAAGAGTCTTTTGCAGCATGGTACATGGATGCCCAGATCGACTGCTTACCACCTCGGAGTTGGGGGAAGGAAGGGAGGGAGACAGTTTGGATCTTATCGTTGCTGAAAATTATTATTACACGTAATTGGGGAAATAAAATCTATTTGATTTTTTTTTAAGGAAGCTACCTGGTCCTACCTCTGCATTTTCCAAATGGAGACACTGAGCTTCAGGGAGGTGACCTGCTCAGTAGCACAAAGCAAATAGATTTAGGAAGGCACCTGAGGCCATCTAGTTCAATATCCTCCTTTTGCAGAAGGAGAAACTGAGGCTCAGAGTTTAAATAACTTCTCAAGGGCACACATGGGATCACAGATCTCATATGGAAGGGGAGAGCTCAGTGGCTATCCAGGCTACAGATAAGGAAACTGAGACTCAGGGCTTCGAAAACGTGACCATCCCATCACAGAGCGAGTAAATGTCAGAGGTGAGACTGGGCCCCGAGTCTTCCTGACCCCAGATCTAACACAGCCTCCAAAAGCCCTCCGAGGCATCAAAGGTCCCAAGGCCGCTCATGAGGCTGCCTCTCCCCTTCCAGCTCTTTCCCCAAGGTCTCTCTTCCCCTTCCTTCCTCTTCTCCCTTAGGCGGCTCAGCTAGAAGTGAACGGGCACCCCAGCCAGTGTCCAAGTGTTCCCATGCCGCCTCCCCAGAACCGTGGAGATTCTGGGCTTGGGCTGCTCTGTCTTGGCAGGCGGAGGGCCCAAGGAGGGGCTCGCTGGAGGGGAGGCCTGTGCACAGACAAGCAGCTGCTGCTGACTTAATCCATCCCCAGGGACCAGAAAATAGAGCATCTGGTGCCAAATGCCAGGAGCCCAGGATGCCCGCCAGGTGTCCAGGAGCCAGCCAGGTAGCGTTTCAGGAGAGCCCGCGCCCCGCCGGGGTGTTTCGGATTGAGTTCCCTGCAGGTCAGGCTCTCCAGGTCCCAGCCCAAAGCCAGGGACACCAGACACGGACCCAGGAGTGTACGATTCCAGCTTCGGTCTTCCCCCGCTGACCCTCTGGCCATCTCCCCCGAAGCTCCTAACCCCAAGCCCGGTTCTCTGCCCACCACACCAGACTGTCTCCTGGTTCGTCTCCCCAGCCCAGTAGTATATGCTGAATGCTGTCTTCCCAGAAAAACCACCGGCTTCCTGGCCTGGGCAGCCTGTCCAGCCCGGGCCCTGCCCAGCTAGCAGGAGAGCAAGAGTGGGCTGGCAAGAAGGAGAAAAGGGGCTGATGGGAGATAAGGCAGGACCGTGATGTTTGCTCCATGAAAATCAGCCCCACTGAATGTCAGGACTACAGGGACAGCTACGGGAGGAGAGCTACTAGCCTGGCAACCAGGAAGACCCAAGTTCAAGTCCTACCCCTGACACATCCTGGTTGTGCTGCAACTCAGTGCTCTGGACCACTGACTCTATGTGGCAAAGATGGTAGCTGTCTGCATCAGAAAAGTTTCCTCATCTTGGAATTCCCTACATCAATGAAATAAAATGTCCAGTCCCTCTCCTGGCAATTCTACAGTGGGATAAAGATTCCTACTCTACCCTGGAACGTCAGGGCTGAAACAGATCTCCTTCCCCTCCTATTACAGAAAAGGAAACTGAGGCAGCAGACACTGACTTACCCACGGTCACACAACAAGTTAACGTTACCTTTTTTTAGAAGTGAAAACCCCAAGTTTCCTTTAAATCCAACAGAGGAGCCCACCCACCTGGCTGCCAGGCAAAGCCTCCCCTGATGGTGAAATGATTCCTCCTCAGTGTCCCCCCTTTCACTTTGCTGTGGGGCCCTGAGCAGCTGGTGAGCAGGCTATCAGCACCAGCCGCCCGCCTACCAGCCTGCTGCAGAATCCTATCTGGCAGCAATCCCCACGTCTCTCCTCCTCCACCCCCAGCAGCAGCCCTCCGCTGACCACCCGTGCCTGAAGCTTTACCATTAGAGTTTCCTTTCTTGGAGAATCTAAGGCATTTGGGGCTCCTTGGTGCCTTACTTGAGGTAAAAAACTCCTGGGAATGAGAGAAAACCTGCATTCTTTTGTTGTTCAGTCGCGTCCAATTCTTCATGCTCCCATTTGGGATTTTCTTGGCAGAGACACTGGAGTTGGCCATTTCCTTCTCCAGCTCATCGGATAGATGAGGAAACTGAGGCAAACAGGGGGAAGTGACTTGCCCAGGGTTATACAGCTAAATTCTAAGATCATAGATCTAGAGTTGGGAGCATCTCATCGAACCTCCTTTACAGAGGCAGAAAACGGACGCATAGAGAGTTTGAGTCACCTATTTCCAAAAGCTTAGAAAGCAACAGAAGTAGAGTATGAGAATCAGCCCCTGCTAGACCCCCCGCGCATCCTCTCCTCTGCCCCACATATAACATAACGTGCCACAGGCCTGAGGACCCAGCAGGATAGGATCCAAGAAGGAGTCTGGAGCTTAGAGTCACTGGAGAGGTGGGGGCTAGTGGGGCAGTGGAGAGAGCATTGGACCTGGAAGACCCATCTTCCTGCATTCAAATCCAGCCTCAGACATTGACTAGTGTGACCCTGGGCAAGTCACTTTACCTTATTTGCCTCTGTTTCCTCATCTATAAAATGAGCTGGAGAAAGAAATGGCAAACTACTCCAATATCTTTGCCAAGAAGACCCCAAATGGGCTCAAGAAGAGTCAAACCAAATTGAACCACAGCAATAACAACATGGGCATATACTATCAAACATGACTGATTGATTGGTTGGTTTTGCTGAACCGTACCAGTTAAGCTTTTCGAGAAAGGAAGAGGGGGGAGCCAGGTAGCTCAATGGATAGAGAACCAGGCTAGAGATGGGCGGTCCTGGGTTCAGATCTAGCCTCAGATACTTCTTAGCTATGTGACCCTGGACAAGTCTCTTAACCTTCACGGTTTAACCCTTATAGCTCATCTGCCTTGGAACCAATACCTAGTACTGATTCTAAGACAGAAGGTACGGGTTTAAAAAAATACTGTAGGAAAAGGAAAAAATCTTTTAATTTGCAGTTTAGTTTTGGAGAATGTGGGAAATGCCCACCCCACAACATACAAGCACGAAAGCACGCGTGCACACACACAGACACACACACACCCTCTTCCCCTCTTGTTTTTGCTTTTGTTTTTCTTTCCTCTGAGTTGGCTTCTAAGAAAATCATGTGCATTTTTTCCAGCTCCATTTAGATCTAGTAACTGAGCTGGGGGAACTTCCATCCCAGGCTAGATCCTCTCCATCCGTCTATCCCCAACCCCACTGTTCCACCAAGGCTCTGCTGACCTTTAGACTGGGTCTAATCATACCCCAGGCATTTGTGGAAAGGACCCATTGCACGGAATCACAAAGCTATCTATGCCCAGAAAAATGCCACCTACCTGCTCTCGGGGAGAGAACTCAGTGTACACTTCCCTGCCCACACCCTATTGTTCCCCAGGGCCCATGAGTAAGCCTTCTGGGGGGGAAATCATGACCAAAGAAGAGACTTTCAGCACCGTCATCTCCACTCTAAGAGAATCATTCTGAAAGCAATTGCCTTCTCTAACTAGGGAGATAACCGGCCGATATTCCTTCTTTGGAGACAAACTGACAAACCCCAATAAATACGAGATCTGGAATCTATAATTAATACCCTGAGCCTCCCGCATGTCAGACCGTGCCAGGCTTCAAGAAGCTGGGATTCTCTGTTGGTGATTTTCTGTCTTTCTCACTGATTCACTCACCACTCAGTTGATAAACATTTATTATGAGCCCACTATGTGCTAGGCACTCAGACAGTGTCTGCCGTTTTGGAGGACCCACTGTGTGCAGAATACTTTTATTCTGACCTCAATCTGGGGGCTGGCTTTAGGAGCAGAACTTGTCAAAATTGGAGATCGTAAAGAAGCTCCCCCCCTGCTACCCCCATCCATCTCTAATCTCTAAGAAAAGACAAAGTCTCTCATCCAACAAGGGGAGTTCAGAGTTTCCCCAGAGAAAGGGAACATAGTGAGGGATATTCACACTAAAGCAGCACTGGCGAACCTTTTCAGAGTTTGAGTGCCCAGAGGGCAAATTCAAGTTGTCTGTAAGCCCCAGCATTATGGGAGAGAGCTGAGGGAGGAAGGGCTTGCTTTGGGCAGCTGAACATGGGGTGGGGCATGCAAATACTGCCCTGGGGCACCGAGAATAGGGGGATGAGCAGCTCCCCAAGTGCCTGCTCTGCACCAGTGCCACATCTTCACCAACATGGCACTAAGGTATAGGAGACAGCTGTCAGGGTAATTACTGAGGGGAAGGCTGGAGGATGTTAGATGCCCAAAAAATCATCAGTAAGGGCTGCTATTGAAGAAAGGGGCACTAGAGACCCCATAGAAATGGTAATTTCAGTTTTGCCCTTGGTCAGCTCCTGTTCTAACCAAGTCTTTCTTCCAAGAGAGCCTCTCCAAGTATAGAGTCTGTGCAGCATCCCTTAGCTAATGGACCCAGCAATATTTACTACACAGGAAATGAAACTGATATGATATTGACCATCATTGGGATCCTGGGCCCAGAGCTGGGAAGGAGCCCCAAGGCCATCCAGTCCAATGTCTCATGTTACAGAGAAGGAAACTGAGGCCCAGGGAGGTTAGTGACTGTCCAAGGCCAAACCAGGTCATAAGCATCAGGAGTGTGAGTTTGGGTCCTCTAACTCCAGGCAAACAAAACACAAATGGCCCAGTGCCCAAGAGAATTGAACTAGCTCAGTGACCATTTGCCATGTACCTCAGACTCTCCATCTCTTGGGATCCTGGGGGACTGCAGAGGGAGCTGGGGGAGGGGCCCTGACTCATGCTGGTTTGGCTGGGCCTGAAGGGGATCCTCTTTTAGGGAAGAAAGGCCTGGATCCAAGGGAGAATGTATGGGGAAAGTCAGGTGGGGTCAGGACCTGGTGTCTAAGTCCATCAGTGAGACAGAAGAGGGAAGCTGAGGCTCAAGCAGAGATGTCAAGCTGGAGGGGTAGGAAGAGAAATCAGAAAACTCATCGCCAGGCATCATAACTGACATAACTAGGGAAGACCCTTTCTCCTCCTAACTACTTGTCTACAGAGCTGGGCTGGGGAGGAGTCCACAGGGCGAAATGGTGCCAATGCTGCCAGATTTGTCAATATTTTGATTTTTTGCTGATTTTTCCTTTCTTCTTTCTTTTTTTTTTCCTTTGTTGGAAGGAGGGAAGGAAGAAGGGAAAGAAGAAAGGGATGGAGGAGGGAAAGAAGGGAGAAAGGAAGGAAGAAGGGAAAGAAGGAAGGGATGGAGGAGGGAAAGAAGGGAGAAAGGAAGGAAGAAGGGAAAGAAGGAAGGGATGGAGGAGGGAAGGAAGGAGGAAGGAAAGGAAGAAGGGAAGGAAGGGAGGAGGGAAAGAAGGGAGAAAGGAAGGAAGAAGGGAAAGAAGGAAGGGAGGGAGGAGGGAAGGAAGAAGGGAAGGAAGGGAGGGAGGAGGGAGGGAAGGAAGGAAGAAAGGAAAGAAGGAAGAAAGGAGGGAAAGAGGGAGGGAGGAAGGGAGAAAAATAAGCCTGTAAATACCACCTCCTATATACAATGTATACCTCTTTGCAAACAATTTATCGTTTGGGCTAGAAGAGGGAGAGGGGGGGTTTCCAGAGGGAAATTTAGATGATGTAAAAACTAAAGATTTTAGTGAAAAAATTCATTTAAAGAAATGACTCAGGTTACTGATCTGGAAGCTTTAACCTCTTATAGGAACCGCGTAGGTCCCCTGCTTTGCTCTGATAGGACGTTGCGGTTCTGTCTGACAGACATGTGGTTCCTTCCTTCTTCCTCTTACAGCCATCCCAATGAGGCTGTGGACTTAGATATCTTTTCTTTCTGAGGCTGGAAGGGTTATGCATTCACTTGGAAATGGACCTCGTCCCTTGGCCACAGGAGAGCAGGTCATTTCCAGTGTTGGCCTGGCCATCTAGATAGCTCACAGAGTGGACAGAATGCCAGATTTAGAGTCGAGAACACCCAAGCTCACAGCTTGCCTTGATCTCTAGGGAAAGTCCTTTAACCCATTTCTGCCTCAGTTTCCTCATCTGCAAAGTGGGCATGGTAACAAGACCTACCTTACAGAGTTAATATGGGAAGAAAATGAAAAATATATAAACCGTAAAGCACTCCATGAGGACTTCTTAATCTGTTGATGTCCTGGACCCCTCTTGGGACCCCAATTGGGAGAGCCTTTGGGCCCCTTCTCAGAAGAAAATGCTGATGCATAAAATACAATCCAAGAGAATGGATTCTATTGACAAAGCCATAGATGTATATCAATATATTTAGCATCCACGTCGAGCTCTCTGTGAATCCAAGACCTCCACACTAGGTAAATGTTAGCAACCACACGTGATACTGCCTCTAGGAGAGCCCCAACTTTATTTGGCGCCCAGGGAAATCTCAGACCTCAATGGCTTCCCATCAGAAGAGTTCACAGGATTACAGATTTAGGGCTGGCAGTTCTTAGGGACATCTAGTCTGACTCTCTCATTTTACAGAGAGGGAAACTGAGGCATGAAAGGAAAATCCACTGCCTAGGGTTAGACAGGCAGCCTTCCATTTGACCAAGCTGCCTCAGTTGGCCCCAACATGGCCTCCGTCCTAAGCCAGATGCTGCACTTGATATAAAAAGGCATGAGATGAAGACCTTGCCCTCAGGGACCGTCTAGGTGAGGAGACAAGGCGTCCCCTAAGGAATCACTAAAAGCCAGAGAAGACAGTGATACAAGAGACAGCCTTGATCACATGCTGCATTGGGACAAAGGATGCTTACAGAGACTGAGGTCTGAGCTGAGAAATCAGTGTCAGCTATCATGACCTAGGAAGGCTTCATGGAAGAAGAAGGATTCAGCGGAGCCTCAAAGGACCTCTAGGACTGGGATAAAAGGGAGAGAAGGGAGGGCATCCCAGGCAGGAGAAATAGCATAAGCAAAGGTATGGAAAGAGGAAAGAGTATGGCCTGTAGGAAGAACAACCCATACGGCTTCACAGAAGCAGAGGTCAGTTTAAGAAAAGTAGCATATTAGGGGCAGTTGGGTGGCTCAGTGGATGAAGAGCCAGGCCTAGAGATAAAAGGTCCTGGGTTCACATCTGACTTCAAATACTTTCTAGCTGTGTGACCCTGGGCAAGTCCCTTAACCCCCATTGCCTAGCTCTTACTGCCCTTCTGCCTTGGAACCAATACACAGTATTAATTCTAAGGGGAAGGGGAAGGGGAAGGGGAAGGGGAAGGGGAAGGGGAAGGGGAAGGAGAAGGGGAAGGGAAGGGAAGGGAATGGGAAGGGGAAGGGAAGGGGAAGGGGAAGGGGAAGGGAAGGGGAAGGGGAAGGGAAGGGGAAGGGGAAGGGGAAGGGGAAGGGGAAGGGGAAGGGGAAGGGAAGGGGAAGGGGAAGGGAAGGGGAAGGGGAAGGGGAAGGGGAAGGGAAGGGGAAGGGAAGGGGAAGGGGAAGGGGAAGGGGAAGGGGAAGGGAAGGGGAAGGGAAGGGGAAGGGAAGGGGAAGGGAAGGGAAGGGGAAGGGGAAGGGGAAGGGGAAGGGGAAGGGAAGGGGAAGGGAAGGGAAGGGGAAGGGGAAGGGGAAGGGGAAGGGGAAGGGGAAGGGAAGGGGAAGGGAAGGGGAAGGGAAGGGGAAGGGGAAGGGAAGGGAAGGGGAAGGGAAGGGGAAGGGGAAGGGGCCTTAGGGGTAGGGATGGGGCTAGGGGAAGGGAAGGGGAGGGCTTGGGTTGGGGTAGGGTTAGGGGAAGGGTAGGGGTATGGGGATGGGATAGGGGATGGGGTTGGGGCTAGGGGTTGGGATGGGGTAGGGTAGGGGACTGGGGAAGGGGTTGGGTAGGGAGGAAGGGAAGGGAAGGGAAGGGAAGGGAAGGGAAGGGAAGGGAAGGGAAGGGAAGGGAAGGGAAGGGAAGGGAAGGGAAGGGAAGGGAAGTAGTGTATTAAGATAGTGCAGTGATCAGAGCCCTGGGCTGGGAGTCAGGAAGACTGAAGTTGAAATCTTGCCTCAGATACCTCCTGGCTATGAAATCCAGCACAAAGTACTTAACCTGCCTTGGTTTCCTCACCTGTAAAATGGGAATATCAATAGCCTCCCAGAGTTTTCCTAAATATCAAATGAGATATATAAAGCACTTTGTGAACCTTAAAATGTTATATAAATATTTTTATTATGGCTGTTATTCTATATAAATATAAAGATTTTTATGATTATTATTAGCTAGAAAGGTTGGGCCCGGCAGAGGAATTGGGGCTTTTTCTCCTAACCCCAAGAAAGCCCTGGATGTTCCTGGGCAGGGGAAGAACTCGGCGGCAGCCACTTTAAAATCTGGTTCATCTCCCCCGGCCACTCGTGTCTGCCTTCAGCCCCCGGCGCACTAGCCCAATGGTTATGAACTCCATCTGTTCCCAGCCTGACGGCTCTCCCCCCAGCCCCTGCCCCTTAGGGAAGGCCCTTCTCTCCTACCTGTTGCCGGTCCAGAGCAGAGACGAAAAGGAAGGAGCCTGGCCAGAGTCAAGGACTCTCCGGAGTGGCCGCTTTCCCCGTCCCTGTGAGGCCCCGGACGTCCCAGCTGTTCCTCCCCGCATCTGTTCCCTCCCCAGCTCGGCCGGGTCTGCAGGTGATCTTTTCTCCCTATTCCCCCCTCCTCAGCCGCCCCCTCCCACACAGAATCTGATCTCCAAGGCTGGGCCAGTTGCTTCAACAGCTGCTACGGTCAAGGCCCCTCTGGGCAAGGCACCGGGCCTGGACAGTTATCGGTTCTATTTGTCTCTGCAGACAGACACCTCCTCCAGCCCTCCAGGCTTCCACGAGACACACACCACGGAAGGAGCCCGGAGCAGGGGAAGATTTCAGCAATCAATAACGGCCCTTTGACCCCGAGTCACGTCATCTTCCCGAGGGCCTCCGTTTCTTCCTCTGTAAAATCAGGAGCTTGGACTGGTGATCTCTAAGGGCCCAGCCAGCTCTGACGGACTCTATCGGAGGCCTCTCCCTCCTAAATGACATTCAGAGTCAGAGGCTCTGGGTTCGAATCCCCCTCTGTCGTTTCTGACTGTGGACGCCTCCTATCAGCCTTGCAGGCCCCTTTCCCCCCATCTGCAAGAGGAAAGGCTCACATCCCCTCCGAGGTCCCTTCCAGCTCGAGATGGACTCCCGTGAGAATGACCACCGACTCACCCTTCCAGAGCCGTGCGGGCGGGCGGCTCACGGGCTGCCTTTCCCACAACCACCCTCTTCTCCCTCCGTCTGTTCCGTGGCCAGCACATTTCAGTCTGTCAGGTGGATCTCTCGAGAACTCTGACCACCGGCTTACAAACAAGGAAACGGAGGCTCAGAGATGGAGGCAGACGCCACCTCTGGGCCCGGATTCCAGGTCTGCCTCCGATCCCGCAGGCCCCGCTAGGCAGAGGCTCTCACCATACAACCGCCGTCCACGTCGAGGCCCCGAGCAGCCCTCCAAAGGCCCTTCTCGCTCTGACACTCGACGCCTCCCCGGGACGTCCTCGGGCCTAAAGTCCCTTCTGGGGGCGTCTGAGCCCCCAAAGCAAGCGGGCCCTCCGATGGGCCTTGAATGGAATCTGGGGGAAACGGGAAGCGCCTTCCAGGACGGCTGCTGGGCGGGGGGGGCGGGGGGGGCGCCGGGCTCTCCGACCTAACGTAAGCAGCGCAGCGGCGCCTTCCCAGACGCTCCCGGGTTGTGCCCCAGGAATGCAGGAGGGGGAGGACGGATGGCGGCGGCCAGCTTAAGCCCCCACTTCAGCGGAACCCAGCAGCGGCTGGGACTTAAAGGAAGGCGGGGAGCCGGGAACCCGATCCAAGGCAGCTGTGGGGCTCCTTTGAGCCCGGATCAAGGAGGGGAAGAGGAGAAATCCCGCAGGTCAGCAGGGCCACCGAGGACCTTGATCTTTTCCCTGACAAGACTCGGCCCCAAGAGGCTCCCTAATCCTCCCCTCTCCAAGTCTGGAGGGAGGGGAAACTGGGAGGAAGGCTGCCCCCCCCGGGAGGGCTGGGGTGCTGTCTGCCCCCGAGGGGCTGGGGCGCTGTGAGCCCCCCCGGGAGGGGCTGGGGCGCTGTGACCCCCCCCGGGAGGGGCTGGGGCGCTGTGAGCCCCCCCGGGAGGGGCTGGGGCGCTGTCTGACCCCCCCCAGGGAAGGGGCTGGGGTGCTGTCTGCCCCCCCAGGGAAGGGGCTGGGGCGCTGTGAGCCCCCCTGGGAGGGGCTGGGGTGCTGTCTGCCCCCCCAGGAGGGGCTGGGGCACTGTGTGTCCCCCCGGGATGGGGCTAGGGTGCTGTCTGCCCCCCCCAGGGAAGGGGCTAGGGTGCTGTGTGTCGCCCCCAGGGAAGGGGCTAGGGTGCTGTGTGTCCTCCCCAGGGAAGAGGCTGGGGCACTGTGTGACCCCCCCCCAGGGAAGGGGCTGGGGTGCTGTCTGCCCCCCCCGGGAGGGGCTGGGGCGCTGTCTGCCCCCCGGGAGGGGCTGGGGCCCTGTCTGCCCCCCCCCCAGGGAAGGGGCTGGGGCGCTGTGTGCCCCCCCGGGAGGGGCTGGGGCGCTGTGTGCCCCCCCGGGAGGGGCTGGGGCGCTGTGTGCCCCCCGGGAGGGGCTGGGGCGCTGTGTGCCCCCCCGGGAGGGGCTGGGGCGCTGTCTGCCCCCCCGGGAAGGGCTGGGGCGCTGTCTGCCCCCCCCAGGGAAGGGGCTGGGGCCCTGTCTGCCCCCCTGGAAGGGGCTGGGGCCCTGTCTGCCCCCCAGAAGGGGCTGGGGCCCTGTCTGCCCCCCCAGGGAAGGGGCTGGGGCCCTGTCTGCCCCCCCAGGGAAGGGGCTGGGGCCCTGTCTGCCCCCCCCAGGGAAGGGGCTGGGGCCCTGTCTGCCCCCCCAGGGAAGGGGCTGGGGCCCTGTCTGCCCCCCCCCTCCCTCCCCACCCCCGTCATGCCTCAGTCAAGGTTACATTAACCTTCAATCCACACCCCGGCTCTTCTGACCTGGGAAGGGAAGGACGTGTGGAGGCCCCATCTAGGCTGGGGACGGCTCCAGGGCCCCGGGCTCAGCATCACCGGGAAAGGCGTCTCGGGGAAGCCCAGGGGCAAAGCCAGATCAGCGCGGTCAGGCAGGGGAAGGGGGAGAGGCCCCGCAGACCCTCCCTATCGCCGAGCTCTTCTAGGGACAAACCAAGAGCCTCCGGCGCGTCCTCACCGGCCCGGCCCCTCCGAGCCCCCCATTAGCCTCCAGGAGGCCCCAGCCCCAGCCGCGGGGTCGTGGCCTACCTCCAGGCACATCCAGAATCCAGCCCCGCTGCCCGGCGGCTCTCTGGACTGGGCCGGAGCTCAGCCAGGGCAGGGTTTGGCGACCCTCAGACCGGGGGCCACCCGGAGCTCCTCGGCCATCCCCGCCGCCCCTCCAGCCCGGCCGGCCCCAGCCCAGAAGCTGGGAAGAGAGGGAGCTTTTACCCTGGAAGGCGCAGAGCGCGCTCCCCATCGAGCCTCCACCCACCGTCACGGCCTCCCAAAGAGGCGAGGCCGGCGCGCCTCTGAGCAGGGATCGATAAGGCGGGTCCTCAGTGGCGGCGGCAGAGAACCATTAGGAGCCCCCCCAGCCGCCTAAAAGCTCCGCTCGGTGGCTCGTCGGGAGGGTTATTAAAAAGTTTAGGATGTGGTTCAGAGGAGAGCGAGGCGCAGGGAAGGGCCAGGAAACCTCAGCGCTCTGCAGGCCTTCTTGGCCCCCGGCCTGCTCTCGCCGGCTAAGAATAGCGCTTGTAGAGCCCGAAGGTTCGCAAAGCACTTTGGGAACGATCTCGGTCTATCTTCTCCACTCTGGGAGAGTCTCCATTTCACCGAGGAGGAAAGCAACCTGCCCAGCGGAGCCAGAACTTGAACCCAGGCCCTCTGAGTCATGGCTCCCATCCCCAGAGGCTGCCATGAGACTGCTGGGGGGCGGAAGAAGAGACGAGCTTCGTGACCCCCTTTGGGGTTTTCTTGGCACATACTGGAGTGGTCGGCCATTCCCTTCGCCAGCTCATTTGGCAGATAAGGAAACTGAGGCCAACAGGGTGAAGTGACTTGTCCAGGGTCACACAGCTAAGATCCTGGAGTGGTCGGCCATTCCCTTCTCCAGCTCATTTGACAGATAAGGAAACTGAGGCCCACATGGCTAAGTGACTTGCCCAGGGTCACCTGGCTAGGAAGGGTCTGAGGCTGAATTTGAACCCAGGAAGATGCCCATGTATCCCTACTCCACTCCTTTCTCCAATCTGTCCTTCACACAACTGTCAGTCTTATCTTCCTTCTTCATAGACTGTCTTAGAATCACTGCTGGGTATTAGTTCCAAGGCAGAAGAGCGGTAAGGGCTGGGCAATGGGGGCTAAGTGACTTGCCCAGGGTCACCTGGCTAGGCAGCACCTGAGGCCAGACTGCCCCGCTGGCATTCGAGGCCCTCCACCATCTGGCCCGTCTTCCTCTCCAGCCTTCTCAACACTCAGGCGCACAACAATTGGGCACAAATGACCTTCCTGCCTTCCTCACGCCCTTCCCGGCTCCCATCTGTGGAAGGTCTCCCCGTTTGTTCCAACAAACATTTAACAAATTCTGACTCCACTGCTGCCTCCTCCAGGGAGCTGTGGCTGCTCCGGGCCATCCATCCATCCATCCCTCAGTCAGTCAACAAGCCTGGAGGAAGCCAGTCCTCCCGGGCTCGTCCCTGCCTCCAAGGAGTTTGCGCTCTACTCGGCGGGGAAGGAAGGGGCTTGTGGAAGGCCCTGGAAGGGGGGGAGGGGGAGAAGGAAGGAACCAGGAGGGGGGAGGGAAGCAGCAGCCATCTGCTTCCCGGCTCTCCCCCTTGCAGGCTCACCTGCTGCCTCAGGTTCGGGGAGGGTCAGTGCTGCTGCCACACGCGCCCAGCCGGAGGGATCACAAAGCATTTTCTTCTGTTTCTTTTCTGGTTAGGCTGGGGCCTAACCAGCTGTTCTCCTGCTCTGTCTCCCACCCTGCACAGCCAGGGAGCCACTGACTCCTCCAGGCGTAAGGAGGGGGGGGGGAGGGGGCAAAAAGGGAGCCGAGAACCGGCTCCCCCCTCGAGCATCCCCAGGGCGGCAGATGGCCGCCTTGGACCCGGCAGGGCCGCACCGGGGCCTCCTGCCGCCCACTTGCCATGCCAAGTGGTACAAGAGCCTGAGGAGTCAAGGCCGGGGCTGGATGGGGTGGAGGAGGGGGGCATCGGCAGCATCGGGCCTCTGGGGCTCCTCTGTTCAAGAGTCTGGGGGCAGCCACACGGGAGATAGCCCAGCATGGCCTGGAGACTGTCCTGACTCGGAAGCTCCTGCCAGGCCTTCCCTCCCCTTTGTCTTCACAGGCTGATGCTCTGTGGCTGGGAGCCCTTCTAGACCTTGGACGGTATCTAGCCACGATCCCCAGAACGCATGCGTTTAGTCCTCACTTCAGATGAGGAAACTGAGGCACAGGGGAGGTAAAGTCTCTTGCCCAAGGTCACACGGGAAGTAAGGATCAAAGGTAGAATTTGAACCCAAATCCCCTGGCTGCAGAGCCAGCCAGCACTCTTTCCCTTGTATCATGACCCTCTGTTTTACAGAAGAGGAAACTGAGGCTCGCCCAGAGAAGTGACCAACCCAACTGTGCTATTGCCAGGCTAGCCTTCTCATACATAGCAAAGCATGTTATCCATTTCCTGTCTCCCAGCATCCTTCTAACCAGGAACTCTACTTTTCCGTTTCACGGGCCTATTCACTATTTTCCAAACATGACAATGGTTCTCCCACCTATGCACCTTGTACAGGTTGTCCCCCCATGCTTAGAATGCCATTCCACCTGGCCTCTACCTCTGAGAATCCTTAGCACTCTTTCTCTCTCCCTTCTTCCCTTCCTCCCTTTCTCCCTCTGTCCCTCTTTCTCTATCCCAACCTCCCTTCTTTTCTTTCTCTCTTTTTTCCTTCCTCCCTCCTTTTCTCCCTCTCCCTTCCTTCCTTCCTTCCTTCCTTCCTTCCTTCCTTCCTTCCTTCCTTCCTTCCTTCCTTCCTTCCTTCCTTCCTTCTTC
>NC_077228.1:521363690-521436190 GCF_027887165.1 Monodelphis domestica
AACTTAGGAAAAGAAATCTTCCTAACTCTATTGGACCACCTAGCTGTCCACTTTATACTACCTTCAAGGTAGTATAAAAAGAAAATAGTATATTATAGTATAGTATAGTATAATGTTCTCTTATATTTATTGTGTTATATGATGTTATGTTATATTACATCATATTAAAAAGAAAACTTCCTGCTGAACCAGTCTTTAATTCGATTTTTCATTCCCCAATTTGTCTGTCTGACTCACTTGAGTTCATTGAGTTGAACATGTGTTAGGCACCTACTGTGTACAAGGCATTGTGACTCCAAAGATTAAAAAAAGAATCTTTGTCTTTGAGAAGCTTCTGCCCCTCTTTGCTGGGTCTCGGGGTCTCTGTCAGCCTCGCCTGCCCTCACCTTTTACATGAAGGCTCTGGATTCGGTGATTTCTCCATTTTCTTTCTGTGTTGGCATTCCCTGTTCTCTGATCTGGAGCATTTCTCCTTCCCTAGTTTTATTTTTAAACCCTCACCATCCATCCTAGAATCAATACTGTGTATTGGCTCCAAGGCAGAAGAGTGGTAAGGGCTAGGCAATGGGGGTCAAGTGACTTGCCCAGTGTCACCCAGTTAGGAAGTGTCTGGGGTCAAATTTGAACCCAGGACCTCTCATCTCTAATCCACTCTGGCACCTAGCTGCCCCTGGTATAATTGTTTTAATAAGTTAATTTCCTTTGTAATACCATGGATTTTATTTTACAAATTTAAGCCTCTTAGGCTGAGAAGGGGTCCATAGATTTCACTAGACTGCTGCCAATGGGGCCTGCCCAGGATGCAAGAAAAGTCAAGTGCCTCTGGACTAGTCCAACCTCCTCCTCCTATGGAAGAGAGAAGTGACTCAGACCCAGGGGATAAGGGGAAGAGTCAGGATCGGAACTCAGAACCTCTTACTCTCCCATCCTGTTTTCTTTCAGAAGCACTGCTGCCTTCCATGTGAATGGTCCAGCATTTCACAATTACCTCCCACCTCCAGCCCCCAAACTCTTTTAAGGTTGGGATTAGATGGCGCTCCAAGAGATGTCTCTCCACTCTTGTGACCCCGCTCCACCCAGAGGCTGGCTTCAGTCCCTTCCAAAGCTGCTCTGGAGAAGCTTCTTCTGTGGGTCCTTGTTTTCTCTGAGGCTGGTACCCATTGGGTCTCCAAGGGAGCCAGAGCATCCCCTGTCTTGGGCTGTCCAGGGTCTCCTTCTTCCTTCTCCAAAAACAAAATGGCGCCATCACAACCCCAGAGTCTCCGGTCAACCATTTAGCCCCTTCTCTGCCATTTGGAAGTGGGATACCACCAGGGGCCCTCTGAAAATGGGCCAGCAGCCACCGACCGATAACATCTGCTCTGACAGGAAGGGGAGTAAGTGGTTGGCTCCACCCAGTGGAGGGCAGAGAGGTCCTCATACTTCAGTTTGGGGTCAGGCGAGTTGGACAGAAACCAGACCAAAAGAAGGCAGCAGATCTGCCCCATTTTGTTTGTTTGAAGTCCTTTCTCATCCAGGGCCTCAAAAGGCCACATACCTTCAAGGTAGCCTGGGCAGGCATTTTTAATCTTTTCACAGAAGTGACTTTCTCAAGGCCACACATCTAGCAAGATGTGTGGCAGATCCAAACCTGGAACTCGAGGGAGTGCAGAAATCTTGTTACTGGCAGCAGAGTAGGCCAAAGCTCATAAGTCCACCTGGCCCTCCTTTCAGTCTTTTAAAGTAAAGCCATCTGGGGGCAGCTGGGTAACTCAGTGGATGGAGAGCCAGGCCTAGAGATCTGGAGGTCCTGGGTTCAAATCTGACCTCAGACACTTCCCAGCTGGGTGATCCTGGGCAAGTCACTTGACCCCCATTGCCTAGCCCTTACCACTCTTCTGCCTTGGAGCCAATACACAATGTAAGGATTTAAAAACTATATATTTTTAAAAAGTAAAACCATCTGGGGCAGCTAGATGGCTCAGCAAACAGAGAGTCAGAGCTAGAGATGAGAGGTCCTGGGTTCAAATTTGACCTTCTAGTTGTGTGACTTTGGGCAAGTCCCTTAACTCCAAAAATCTGGCCCTTACCTCTCTTCTGCCTTGGAACCAACACTCAGTATCCATTCTAAGACAGAAGGTAAGGGTTTTGTTGTTGTTGTTGTTTTTCCATTTCATTTAAAATAAAGAACAGAAAGAGGACAGGAGGTCCTGGGTTCAAATATGACCTCAGATACTTCTAGCTGTATGACCTTGGGCAAGTCACTTAACCCAAAATATCTAGCCCTTACTGGTCTTCTGCCTTGGAACTAATACTTAGTATTGATTCTAAAACAGAAGGTGAGGGTTGTTTGGGTTTTTTAAAAATAAAAATAAAGCCCCTAGGCTGATTTGTATGGACCACAACTGATATGATGGGAGCAAAAGGGAATTCCAAGGAGTTTCTATTCTCACTTAAAGAGTGAATTCAAGTAGCCTGAGACAGAGGAAAAATGAATTGAAAAGACATACAATCTATACTCATGGTCTTCTGTTGATTTTCTGTGGCAGGACTGGGTGTACCTGCAGATGTGAACCACAAAAGGAGCTGACGTAACCCCTAGAGACGACCACTAAAGGACCTCAGACCTCATCCTGTGGGAAGGGGGCTGCAGTGAGCTGCAATTCAGCACACTAGCAGATGGCAACAGAGAGCAGCGAAGGACCCCAGAAAGGTGTGAAAGCTGGGAAAGAGCCTTTTAGCTGCTGGTCCATAGAATGACAGTTGAATATAAGCATGTTGAGAACAGACACGGTTATGTTTGTGCCTTTGTCTCCTCAGAGTCGTGTATACAGTAGGTGCTTAATTAAAATTTGTTTCAATGAATTCAGTTGGAATAGAATGGGAAGACAAGAATGGGAGTAGAAACTCAAGGGAAGAGAGAAGGGGCATCAGAAAGCATCTGGCCATCCTCCTTGAATTTAGCTTTCCCGAACCAGACAAACTATACCCTGGAAAACAGAAGAACAACAATGGCAACTATCCAATGTGGTGGCTGTGCGAGGGGCAAGTGACTGGAGAAGGGTCAAAGTCCCAATTTTTAAAGAAGGGAAGAGATCAAAAATTACAGGCTATAAGCCAGTGAATTGTTCCCTCGACACTTCAAAAAAAAAATCCCTAGTTTGTTTTTTAAAGGGATGCTTTGTGAGTATTTGGGAAGGGAAGCAGCGATCATTAAAAGCCAGTATTACTTCATCAAGGACAAGTCATATAACACTAACCACACTTGCTTTTTTTGAGAGGGTAACTAGACTGAAAATAGAGGTTTCCTGACCTAGCGGATAGAACATTAAGCAAGGAGGCAGGAAGACATGGGCTCACTTCTCACCTCTGACATCTAATAACTGGGTGACCCTGAGAAAGACCTAAATTCTGTATATCTCAGGTACTCCCCAGGACTGTGAGATCCAGTTAATAAGCATATTCCCACACTGGGAGTGGTTATTGCTGAAGAACCCCAGAGCCTTTATAAATTTACATAACTAGTTTGGTATTGAGGGAATGTAGTTTATTTATATGTTGAGGGTTATCAAGGGAATATCCTGAGCTACTGGACTGGGGAACTTTCCATGGAGCTGACCCTGCACTCTTTCTTTCTGGTGGGTGCCATGTTTTTTAGCAGGTAAACTACAGACCACTTGAGCAGAAGGAGATATTAGATGAGGAGTTTGGGAAACAGATCATAAACCTGGTATAGAAAGAAGCTCTTTTGAGCATGGCGATGGTTTCAACTTTCTAGGCTGTCAGAGCAATTGATAAACTTGTGATTTCTCTTGAAAAATAACTTCATTTTTCACAAAGGTGAGGGAATGAGAAAAAGAAACCCAACTCTAGAAATTACTGTGACTAACAAGGTTTGTTACTGAAGTAGAGAGGGGAATAAGATTTATTAATCACCTGCTATGTGCCAGGCACTTTGTTAAGAACTTTATAAATCTCTCTTTTGATCCTTACAACAATCTTGGGAGGTAGGTGTTGTTATGAACCCCATTTTACAGTTGAAGAAATGGAGGCCAATAGAGGCAAAGGGGCATGCCCAGGGTCACACAGCTAGTAAGTATTTGAGGCTGGATTTGAACTTCAGTCTTGACTCCAAGTCCAGTGCTTTATCCTCTGAGCCACCTAGTTAACAAGTAGAAATGAGAATTGATTGGCAATGACTCCATCACTTATTCATGACAGAAGACAGGAAGGCCAAGAACAGCCCAGCATGATTTCCAGATTTGGACTGAACAGATGTCAAAGGATTCAGAGAAAGGATAGCTATGCGTTTATATTGTGCAAGAGAAGATGACCCAGTAAGTGGCAGAGTTATTTAGGCTGACTTCAAAAAGAATGCATTTCCCACTACATCACTGGCTAGGTGACCTTGGTCAAGTAACCCCCCTTTGGGACCTCAGTTTACTTGTCTGTAAAATAAAGTGATTGGATTAGGTAGTCCCTAAAGTCTCTTCCAAAGCTAAATCTTATGGCTCTGTGTTATAGAGAACCAATAGATGAGGATAAGGTTGTAGATGTATTAGTCAGAGATAGCTGATGACACAGTATACAGCATGAAGTCAGGAAGACTTGAGTTCAAATATATCTTATAGACAGTTAATAGTTGTGTGATTCTGGGGAGGTCATTTGACTTCTATTTGCCTCAATTTCCTCAACTATAAAATGGGAATAATAACATCTACCTCTCAGGGTTGTTTTTGAGGATGAAATGAGATAATATTTATGAAGTGCTTAGCATGCACAGTGTCTGGCACATAGAAGGGACAAATGCCTGTATCTTCCTTTTACACCCTGAGGTGTTCACCTGGGCATTATGAACTGAACTCCTTGAGGGCTGCTCAAGTTTACAATATAGGCATCATTTTTTTCAAGCCTCTCAGGTTCCCTTCCCTTCCCTTCCATTTCTCTCTCTCTCTCTCTCTCTCTCTCTCTCTCTCTCTCTCTCTCTCTCTCTCTCTCTCTCTCTCTCTCTCTCTCTCTCTCTCTCTCTCTCCCTCTCCTTCTCCCTCTCCTCTCCTCTCCTCTCCTCTCCTCTCCTCTCCTCTCCTCTCCTCTCCTCTCCTCTCCTCTCCTCTCCTCTCCTCTCCTCTCCTCTCCTCTCCTCTCCTCTCCTCTCCTCTCCTCTCCTCTCCTCTCCTCTCCTCTCTTTTCTTTTCCTCTCCTCTCTTCTCCTCTCTTTTCTTTTCCTCTTCTTTCTTTTTCTTTAATTTCACTCAGAAAGATTTCACTCTGGATCCCCCCACAGCACTGTGCACCATGATACTCAAGTTCTCCCCTTTTCTTGCTCTTCTGTTGACATTCTTAGGACTCAGGCACCCTGTGTAAGTATCTAATCGGTGCTTTTCTGTTCCATTCCATTCCAATCTACAAGTGGCTTCCCACTCTGCTAACTGATAAGGATGGCTCTGATGAGAAAAATTCTGTTCTTTTCTTTACCAACCACCACTGGCTTAGACCCACAGCTCATCCAAAGGCTTCCAGCTTTCTGCACTTCTCCTGGATCCCTCTGAAGATGCCAGTGAATCAGAAGGTGGCATTCTGGGACAACCACTCTTTTCCAAGTAGTGTGACCTTTGGGAGGATTGAGTAACTCATGGAAGAACAGTACACTCAGCCTGTATATTTTTTCCAAGTTAAATTTAGGCTAAAACAAACAAAAAAGTAATTTTTGTTCTACTGCCTGCCCTCTGACACATCTTTGTTTCTTCCTCAGAAAGAGCTTAATACATCTTTGGTAAATAATAAATAGATATCATAGGGCAAGAAATAGATTTTTCTAGCACTCCGAAAGCAAGGCAGTGTGGGGGGAATAGGGGAAGGATGTTGAGACTATAATGACATAAGATTGTAGACCTAATGTTGGAAGTTTATTGACCATCTCTTCTAATAATTTCCTTTTGCAGAGGAGGAAACTGAGGCCCATGGGAAGTTGAATAACTTGCCCAAGGTTACAGAGGTAAGAAGCAACAGTCAGGATTTGAACTCAGATCCCTTGATCCCAAATAAATTAATCAACATTATTCCTTGTTGCTTCTCTTATTTGTTTCATATATAGCATATCAAATCATCTTGTGTGTGCTTCCTCTCCTCCTCTCCCCTTCCCTTCCCTTCCCTTCCCTTCCCTTCCTTTCCCTTCCCTTCCCTTCCCTTCCCTTCCCTTCCCTTCCCTTCCCTTCCCTTCCCTTCCCTTCCCTTCCCTTCCCTTCCCTTCCCTTCCCTTCCCTTCCCTTCCCTTCCCTTCCCTTCCCTTCCCTTCCCTTCCCTTCCCTTCCCTTCCCTTCCCTTCTATTCTCTCTCTTTCTCCCCCCCCTCCCTCCCTTGTCCCCTCACTCTCCTCCTCTACCTTCCCTTTTCAGAGGAAGAAACTAGATTCCAGAAAGGATAACTGTCTTGTGCAAAGTCACACAACAAGTTAATAGTACAATGAAGACTTGAACTCGGGTCTCCTATTATACAACTGTCTTGTGCTGCTTTGCAGAAAATACCTCTCCCCCTAACCCTATCAATTAGGAAAGCTAAAGCAAGCCTAGTATTAGAGTAATGGGATGGCGGTGGCAGAATTCTGAGATGTTTCCTATTTCTGTTCTCTTTTCTCTTAGTCCATTATCCCTATCTTGTCTTTTTTTTTTTAACCCATATCTTTTGTCTTGGTATCAATCAGGCTAGGCAATGGGGGTTAAGTGACTTGCCCAGGGTCACACAGCTAGGAAGTGTCTGAGGGCTTATTTGAACCCAGGACCTCCTGAGCCATTTAGCTGCACCCCCTTCTCTCTCTTCCCAGCTCTTTCCACAAAGTCTGGTTGGCCATCCTTGAATCTAGCACCCATTACAGCAGCATTGGTTCACAAAAGCCTGGAAAAGGAAGCAATGAAAAGAGCCTGTCTTCTTCCCCAGTGGGTCATTTGGTTCAATGCAATTCAAGGAGCACGCACTAGTTATTCGGGCCAGATGAGGCTCGCTTCCTTTCTGGATAAGGTAAGCAGACTTAAAGGTCATGGAAGATGCTACAGGTAAAGTCACTGAAGTTTTAGCAAAGCATTTGGTCGAGTCTTTCTGTCCTGGAAGGAATGGAGACGTGGATGTCTCCCCTACATGGACAATGGAGTGCCAAGAGGTAGATTGGAAGCTGGGCGAACGACGGCATCCACAGTGTGCCTGTAAGTGGTTCCTGTTTCCCCACAGCCTCTCCAGCAATTGTCATCTTGCCTTTTTTTGTCATAGTTGCCAATCTGACAGGCATGAAGTAGAACCTCAGAATGGCTTGAAATGGTGGTTTTCTGATGATCGATTCTCTTTGCCTCTCTGTTGACTGGCTCCATCCCCTCAGCTGACAAACATGCTCAGGCTGCCCTGTCCTTAGAGAACTTCCCATTCACCATGCTATTTCTTCATGCTACCATCTTGGATTTGGCTGTCCGCACACAACTGAACTAATGGAAACATTAGACCACCTTGGCTGCCTACATTTCCTGACCGGTCACAGCCCTTGAAACCCTTATGAATTATTTACCTCACTTAGCCTTAGGGTTTTTTTTTTGTCTGCTAAATGGGGGTATAAATAATACCTCCTTCACAAGGTTGTAGTAAGGATCAGATGGGATAAGATGCATAAAGCATTTTATTTTCATTAAATAAAAACCCTTATCTTCCGTGTTAGAGTCAATTTGAAGACAGAAGAGCAGTAAGGGCTAGGCAAACAGGGTGGTTAAATGACTTGTCTAGGTTCACTCAGCTAGGAAGTATCTGAGGCTGGATTTGAATCCAGAACCAGGCCTGGTTCTCTGTCCACTGAGCCCTCTAGCTGCCTCTATAGAAAGTACTTTAAAGGTTATATAAATGCTAGCTGCTGCTATAATTAATTGTATTATAATGAATATTTGTTCACAAAATTTATTGCATTTCTAGAATGTCCAGAGAAAGCAGCCTAAGTCCTTCCTGAACTCTTTTCCTTCTTTGTGTCTAGCTTCCATCTTCATTGTGACAGCTTTACACAGACCCAGGTTGGCTAAGACTCAAATGACATCTTTTTTGGAAGAAAGAATCCAAGTGGCCAATGAACAAATGGAACCCCATTGCCCCATTGCCCCATGGGAGTTGACAAAAGCCAGTTCTCTCTGCTCTTCCCCTTCCAGATGCGAATTGTAGAGTCCCTTAAAGTGGGTGGCTTTGGGGTTTCTCTGGCCTTTCCTGTGATGTGCACAAGCCTATGTTTCCTTCTTAGAATTTCCTAACAAGAGCTGATGTTCTTTCCTGGGAGTAACTGCTAGAGAATACAGCCGTGCTGACAGTATACATAACAACCCGAATAATTCAGGCCTTTTCCTTTTGGCTAGGATCTTTCTTCTTCTTCCCTTGTAGATTCTGGCTTCTAACCATGTCATTCAACTGGAAAGGACCTCTCCAAAGGGGCCAGCGACCTCTTCACTGCTAAATCAATATATGTAAACAATACATCGTATTGTGTTGTATATCTAGTGTATTGGTTCCAAGGCAGAATATTGGTAAGGACTAAGCAATGGGGGTAAGTGACTTGCCCAGGGTCACACAACTAGTTTGGTTGTACCCGTACCTGTCCACCTACTCTTTCTCAGTCTACTCTGTTGGCTCTTCTTTATCCCATAATACTCCTATGAGGTATGACTGTCCCCCAAGGCTCTGCCCTGGTCCATCTTCTCTTCCCCCCCCCCCATTCTCCCACTTGGTGATCGATGATTATCTCCCCTGTAAATCTTACATCTCTCTTGTTCGGGTATTATTTCTTCATCTATGGTCCCCAGATTTGTGTGTCTGGTCCTAGATTCTTGACTAGTCATTTGCTTTTTGGATTGCTCAAGCAGGATGTCATGTAGGCATCTCGAATTCAACTTGTCCACAGAAGAATGGTGGTAGAATGGCTGAATAGCTGGTGGGGACTATCCAGGTAGCCTCAGAACTGATGGATAGGCCCAGGGGCTGGTAGAGTAGCCTCTTTGGAGCTGAGAGTATGGAGGAACAAACAGCTCCACTGTAGAGTGGCAGTTCCCATGCCCTGTGGATCAGGGTTGGCATATTTATTGGGGTCTGGTAGCTTAGCATCTCCCTTTCCTAACTCAAATGGAGGTATGTTTGGGAGGTTGTTGCCATAGGGAATAAGGAGCCTTGCAGGACTGTCTGGGGGATTATTCCGGAATGCCAGCTTCCCCAGTGCACTCATTATTGCCACATTCCTCTCCCCATCCACTTTTCCTTCCAATATTTTGTCTTTGTAGGGTCTCCCCATCCTCCCAGTCATCCAAACTCTCAACTCTGGTGTTATCCTTGATGCCTCACTTTCCCATACCCAAGATATCCAATTTGTCGCCAATTTGTTGTTTCTACCATCCTAACAGCTCTCTTGTTTGTCCTGTTCTCTTGACTCATGGCCGCAACCCTAGTCTGGGCCTGTATCACCTCTCGCCTGGACTATTGCGACAAACGTCCCATCTCAAGTCTCTCCCTAGTCCAGACCATCTTCCTTCCATTTGGCTGCCATGATGGTTTTCCTCAAATGTTGGTGTGATCATGCCAGTGTGAGGACAGCCAGATCCAAGATGGTAGCATGAAGAAAATTTTGGTGTGACCACGCCAACCTCTTGCTCAATGACTTCCTGTGACTCCCTACTACTTCCAGATCCTTTGTAGGGGCAACTAGATGGCTCAATGGATAGATAGTCAGATCTGGAGACTGGAGGTCTCGGGGTCAAATGTGTACTCAGACACTTCCTCGCTGTGTGACCCTGGGCAAGTCACTTGACCCCCATTGACTAGCCCTTACCACTCTTCTGCCTTGGAACCAATATACAGTATTGATTCTAAAACAGAAGGGAAGGGTTTAAAAGAAACATTTTTTTTAAATGAAGCTCTTTATAATTCTTTGTTCCTTTCTATATTTCTAGTTTTTGCATATCAACGTTCTAGTTAAATTGGTCTCCAGGTTCCTCTAATAGCATCTGCAATACTAATCCCATCTCCATGCCTTTGCATTGGCCTTTCTCCCTCCCTGGAATGCCCTACCTGCATTTCTGCCTCTTCATTTCCCCAGTTTCCTTCAGTTCTCAGTTCAAATCTCCCCTCCTATAGAAGGCCTTTCTCATCTCCCTCCCAATACGAATGCCTTCTGCCTCCTCATCTGGACCTGGTTCTTGATGTGCTTTTTCCCCAGAAGGACGTGAGCTTCCTGAGAGCAGAGACTATGTTTTTGTCTTTCTTTGGACCCCCAGTGCCTGGCCCATAGCAAGTGCTTGCTAAATGTTTGTTGACTGACTGAAGGATTCCATTTCTGCCGCTTATTCTGTATGACTTTTGGTAAGTCACCTTATCTATGGAATAAGGGTATTGGACTAGATGGCCTCTGAGCTACCTTCCACCTTTAGACTAGAAGTCTCTGATTTGGACCCCAAAGGCCCCAAAGACCACAGAGGAAATCTGGTTCTTATTGCCTCCACCCTCTTCCCTTCCCCCTTGCCCCATCTGGCCTTCAAAATATCAGAAAAAACATATTTCTTCCCTTGTGAGATCTCATTATTTCTGTTTGTTATATTAATTAGTTATGGCACATATTATAGTATTATTTATGTGTTATATTCTTATATATTATATTTTATTATAAAAATTATTATTATCATTTTAAGTCCATCATCTTCTATCTTAGAATCAATACTATAAATTGGTTCTTTTTCTTTTCTTTTTTTTCTTTTCTTTTTTAAACTTTCCCCTTCCATCTTGGAGTCAACACTGTGTATTGGTTCTAAGGCAGAAGAGTGGTAAGGGCTAGGCAATGGGGGTCAAGTGACTTGCCCAGGGTCACCCAGCTAGGAAGTATCTGATGCCAGATTTGAACCCAGGACCTGGCTGTGGCCCTGCTCTTATGAGGCCTCTGTTTGAAGTATCCTCCACAGTGAATTTGGGGATTTACAAGTTCTCTAGAGGAGGAGTCAAATGGAAAACAGGAAGTATCCAAAGCAAAGATGAAGAAGGGTGGGGAGTGGTCTCTGTTCTTGGGGTTGTAGAGAAAGGGGCCAAGACTGGGATGGAGGGAGGATTTCTCGTCTGAATCACGAGGAAGAAGGATCTGGAATCCCCTAGGCTCTGAAGGATGCCCAGCAGAGGGAAGATGGGGGTTGGGGGGAAGGTACCAGGCAAAGAGGGAAGGCGGGCCCCCTTTTTCTACTTCCCCTGGGAAGCTAAAATAGCAGAAAGGGAAGTGGGCAGTTTTTGTATGAGCTAAATTAATAGAGAACCAGAGACTCAGGGTGCAATGGGCTGGAGGCAAGGCAAGGCACAGCCCACAGCTGGGGGAAGGACCACCTGCCCGGCCTGGCCTTCTGTAGCCACATGGATCATCCAAGACCGAGGGCTTCAAAGACTTGTGTCGGAGCCAGAAAAGATTCTGATCTAGTCCAAATGCTTCATTTTACAGAAAGGGAAACTGAGGACCAGATAAGCCAAGGAATTTGCCCAAGATCCTCCCATTAATATTAGTCAAGACCAGAACCCAGTATTTTTTCTACTATATTTGTACTTCCTCTGAATTTGTTTATTTTAAAGGCAGGACCTTAATGTGAAGCCAGTCATCCTTGACGGGTGCCATAGAAAGATCTTAAAATAGAGATTCCTCCCCTGAGGGGGTTTACACAGCCTCCCCTCACATGGTCCCATGGACCCTCTGGTCCAGAGCTTCTTAGCCTGGGTCCACAGACTTTTCTCCCCCCAATACTTGGATAATTCCATTTTCCGTCTAACTGACTTCTGTTGTCACCTGCAGTATTTGGGACATTTAGAAACATGCTCGTGAGCAGGGATCCATCACCCCCCCAACGTGGAGAACTCTACACGGGTGGAGGTGACCCCTCGGAAACAAATCTGGGCATCGATCACCAGAGCGACGGCACGCAACCAGGCAGCCGCCCTCCATCCAAGCACAACCCAACGAGTGGTAGCTGTTGACAGTGGACACATAAACTGGATCTGGGAAGTTGAGGAGGCCGAGGCCCTTACTGGCTCCCCATTGGTTTTTATCGGGGAGTTCCTGAAAAGCAGTGCACACCCCTCCCTTAGAGTAGAAACTGGGCTTATTGGACCCTCCCAGAAAGCCAGGACACTATCTTTGGAAGCCATGTGGCCTTAGTAGGTGCCTGCTATGTGTTGGGCGCCGTGTGGAGAGATGGGAAGACAAGAGGGGAAGAGACTGTCCCTGCCCTTGAGGAGCTTATAGTCTGAGGGGGAAGACAAGAAATAGACAGAAACATACAGTCAAGTAGGCCATCTACGAGATAAATGGGAACTGATGAGCAGAGAGAAGGGACAAGAGGGGAAGAGACTGTCCCTGCCCTTGAGGAGCTTATAGTCTGAGGGGGAGGACAAGAAATAGACAGATACATACAGTCAAGTAGGCCATCTATGAGATAAATGGGAACTGACGAGCAGAGGGAAGAAACAAGAGGGGAAGAGACTGTCCCTGCCCTTGAGGAGCTTATAGTCTGAGGGGGAAGATGAGAAATAGACAGATACATACAGTCAAGTAGGCCATCTACGAGATAAATGGGAACTGACGAGCAGAGGGAGGGGACAAGAAGGAAAAGGGGTTGGGGAAGGCGTCCTGGAGAAATTGGGACCTGAAGGAAGCCAGAAAGTAAGGAGAGCCTTCTAGGCAGGAGGACGGCCAGAGAAGATGCTCGGCACCAAGAGGGGGAGGGCCTTGCTACAAGGCCAATACCATGGGATCCAAGAGCCTTGTTGGGGAAGAAAGTTTAAGAAGACTAGAAAGGGGGACAGCTGGGTGGCAGTCAATCAAGAGCCAGGTCCAGAGGCAGGAGCAGAATTTCCATCCATGGTCTCTGCCTCCAGGGTCAGCACTTTTCCCCCTGTGCCACACCGTCCTTCACCGGAGTCTCCAGAGAGCCCTGTGGTTCCCTGAGAAGATGGGTGCCTTAGAAGAAGCTGGGGTGACCATCAATAGCTGGGTGACCGTGGGAGCTTATCTAATGAGGGTCATTGAACTCGTGCCACTTCCTTCCCAGGGCTGTGGCAGGGGGAAGACTTCATTAACTATCGGGCCCTAGAAAACACAAGACACAATTGCTGACTGCTTTTCCTCTAGTAAACCAATGCAGGCCAGAAATGGGGCCAGGCAGTTCTTGGGGGGAAGCCCTGGAACTCTTCCCCTTGGGAGGTTTCTGCCCCCATTGATGAGGGAGCAACGACTTCAATCTCTTCCATCCATAGGGCGGCTTAACTAATTCCCCCAGGAAAGTCTCTCGAGGGTTACGGCCTGGCCTTTCACAGGACCGAGGAATTGAAGCCCCCAAATATCCCCCCGTTAGCTCAGACCAAGGGAGGCGGAGGAGCCTCTGGCCCCCGCTGACCTGGACCGTGTCCTGTTACGCAACTCTGACCCAATCAGGATTTATGCCACACTCAGTTCTGGTTAGACTTGGCCTCTGAAACTCCCCGGGGAGTGCCTGACGGAGCCCAGTTCTATTTTGGGTCCTTCTCCGGAGGTTCTTCTTTAGAGACTTTCGGACCCCGAAGCCCCACTGGTGACATGCCAGCGGCCACAGCGGGCCACTGTCTGAAAACTCCAAAGCTGGGCCCCCGCAGGCTCTGGCTCTTTGCCCGGGGAGCCCGTGCCCCTGCATCTCTGGGCTACCACCCACAGGAGAGTGCCCTGGGGGGCCGTAAGGGCAAGGGAGTCCATGTGCAACTCTGTCCTGGCAGCGCACTGGGAAATGTTTAACAACCAGCTCTCAGGGAAAAACATGCCCCCACAACCCACCTCAAAGATTCACCGGCCTCCTTCCCTTTTCTGCATCGCTTTCTGAAGTCTAGACAAGCAACCAAATACCAAGTGATCCCCCATTTGTAGCCTTTGCTGCCTCTTGCCAGCTGTGTGAGCCGCCGCCAGCCCACCCTGGGCAGAGTCCTCACCCTGAGCAGGGTCCTGGGCTCCTTTCTGAGCCCCCCAATTGGAGAGGAGCCAGGCGCCTGTTCTCTCTGCTGGCAGACGGGAAGCCCCTCGAGGGCAGCCTCTGCTGCTTGTCTCGGACGGCTTGATAGAGGCAGAGCCGGGCCTGGAGACGCCTGGGTACAACCCTGCACCTACCGCAGATGAGAAAGCTGAGGCCGGGGGGCCGAGGTGACCCAGAGCGAGCCCGACCTGACCTCCCGGCGCTGCCATTCCCTTCCTTGGCCGGAGCAGCAAGGCTGCTCTAGGAGGGAACAAAGCCTGCCCCAGGCAGGCTCTTCCACCCTCGTCCACTCCCCCGGAGGAGCTGGCTTGGCTCTTGTGTCCAGGAGGCTTCTGGGAAGAGCAGTCGTGGCAGGCAGGGTCTGCAGGGCCCCGGCAGCCCCGGCGTGCCGCCCATCTCCTGCCTGCCCTGGGAGGAACGCGGAGAGCCGGGCTTTGCCCTGGGAAGCCCCCCGGCCTCCCCGGGCTCCCGGCTCTCCCCGGCTGAGCACCTACCTAGGAGGCTGGCCGCCGCCTTCACTCCGGGACGCCCATCTCGCTCCGGCCCCTGCTCGCTCTGCTCTTAGCAGCAAAGGATGGCAGGCGGGCGGCTGGCTTCCTGTCACCTTCTGAATCACTCCCCGCACACATCCGCCCCTGCACTGGACGGGCCAGCTGGGGCAGGATGGAGAGAGGAGACCGAGAGCCTCCCAGGACCAGCCAGGCCCAAAAGGGGGAGGGGGAGAGCCCTAGAGAAGGCAGGAAAGGTGTGAACAGAACAGGGACGGCTAGAGGAGAGAGGAGGAGCCAGGAAAACGGGGGAGAGTCAGAGACGACCAGAAAAGAGGCAGCCCGAAGGGAGGACGAGAACCGTCTAGACACTCCCAGAGACCCATCTGGTTTAGCCAGGAAGCGCTGGGAGGCCCTCTGTGGCTTGTCTCCCTTCCACGGCCCCTCCTGGGCTCCCAGGTCAGAGGAGAGCTCCCGGTGGGGTCTTCCCCCCTCGACCCCCGGAAGGAGCCAGTGCTGGGAGTGCTAGTGGTCTTCCTTGATCCGTCACCAACCCTGGAAGGGAGAGGCTTATCACGTCCATTTTACACACAAGGAAACTGAGGTATACAGGTTCAGGGACTTGTCTAGGGTCACTCAGCCAGGGTCTGAGGCCAGATCTGGACTTGGGTCCAGCACTCCCTACCCTCTGGCACCCCCTCGCAGCACTTGTAGGCAGGAGGGGAGAAGGCAGAAAAAGAAAAGTTGGCTTCTCTTGTATACGGGCACATGCCGTTCCCTCCAGCACAGTGGGTGCTTTAAGGGCGGGGACTCATTCCTTTTGCCTTTAGTTCTTTAGGGGTGACTTCGTGGTGTTTGCTACATAGTTGATGTTTAATCCATGCTGATTCTCCAATGGGATGGAACGGGTCTGAGTTCAAATCCGGTCCCTTTGTTCGCTCTCCTCCCTGACCCTCGCTTTCTTCTTCTGGAAAATGAGGGGGGCCGATGAGGTCATTTCCAGGTTCTTTCCCTCCAGCTCTCAATCTGTGAGCCTAAGACGATGACGAGGAAGTGGGAGAGACCCGAGAGGCTGAGAACACCTGCTCGTTCAGCCGAGCAGGCAGGGAGGGGGATCCCTGGGTGACTTGTTGGGAGGACGAGCCTGGGGCAGCGGGGCAAGACCAGCCAGCCTGAGAGCGTGCCAGCCGCTCCCTCCCCTTCCAGGGAGACAGCCGGAGCCTTGACGGCCTGGGGCCCCCCGCTCAGAGCTGGCCGGACCTCAGGGTCATCTTATCCAAGCCCTTCCTGTCCTATCACAGGGACGGGCCGCCCTGCAGCCAAAGCCACACAGTCAGTCAACAGGAAAGCCATAGCCTTCATCTAGCCAACAATATCCAAATAGGAGGCAGGGTTGTACAGTGTTAAGAGATAGGGTTCTCAGGTCAGAAGTTCTGGGTTCAAGTTCCACCCCTGATGTGGAATTTGCCTTGTGTGACCTTGGGCAAGAACCTGAACCTCTTTGGTCTCTCAGTTTCCCCATCTGTAAAATGAGGGGTTTGGACTAGATGGCCATTGAAGTCCTTTCTAGCTCTAGATGGACGGCCCCATGAGCGTAGGGAAGCCTGGTAAGTCTGGAGGCAGAGAGGAGCGTGGGAGAGGCCAGTTCAAACGCTCAGAGGTGGGAGATGGAGGGTCCTGGAGGAAGCCACAGTCACTGGATGGCTGGGGATGTGGAAGGAGTAAGGCAGAAGAAGACTGGAGAGGGGAGAGGGCGCCGGGTTATCCCAAAGCCCCGAGGTAAGAGGGAGCCGCTGGAGTGTAGTGAATCAGCGGGTCAGCAGGTCGGAGGCTGGGTCACAGGGGGAGACTCAAGGCAGGACGACCAAGGAGGGGCCAAGACTCTTCCCTGGAAGGCACCATCCATGGAGACTGAGATACAGAAATTAAAATGAGAGTCCTTGCCCTCGAGGAACTCCCAGCGGTGTCATAGAGGAGGAAAAGGCTGGTCCTGGAATCAGAAGGCTTGGGTTCAAATTCTACCTCCTAGAGACTCCCTGCGTGGCTTTGAACATCCCAAAAATCTCGCAGGGTCTCCGTTTACCCATCTTTAAAGGAACTTTCATTCTCCTTATTTTTTGGTTCATGGTGGCCCCGGAGGCCTTGGTCTGAGAAGTTCTGGGATCGCCAGCCCAGATTTCATCCTGCAAAAGGGTTCTGGGCTTCTCCCTCTCCTGCCCCGGCTCCCCTCCAGCCTTGGCACATCTCTGGGAAGTCTTTCTGCCGTGGATCGCTGGCAGGGCCGCTGGGCACCTTCATCACCCAGCGATGGTGGGCACCAACCCCTCCGGGGCCTGCCAAAGTTCCCAGGAACAAATGCAGAAAAGCTCCGACGCTCGTTTAGCCCAGCATCACTTGGGGGGGGGGGGGGGCGTTCCCAGGGCAGCTCCGAGAAGGCCCAAGAAAGTGGGCTGCCAAGAGGCTTCTCCAGTGGCTGCCGTCACTTCTGGGGAAACACGCCATGCCCCAGAGCTGGGGGAAGAGAAGGGCCTTTCCCACAGCCCCGATCTTTAATAGTGTGAATCTAGCAAAGGCCAGCCAAGAGCCTGAAACACTTCTAAAGAGCAGGAAAGAGAATCCCCACAGGAAGCAGAAACCGTATCGATGGGTCTTAAAGTAAAAACGGGGCAGCTAGATAGAGCAGTGGTTAGAGCACTGGGCCTGGAGTCAGGAAGACCTGAGTCCAAATGTGGCCCCAGACACTGCCTAGCTGGGCAATCCTGGGCAAGTCACTTTACCCCGTTTGCCTCAGCTTCCTCATTTGTCAAATGATCTGGAAAAGGAAATGGCAAACCACTCTGGTATCTCTCCCAAGAAAACCCTCAATAGGGTCAGGAAGAATCAGAAACAACTAAAGCGACTCAACAACAATAACAAAAAGTATATATTAATTTTAATTAGTAGTAATTGTATTGTGTCCCCATGTGGTAGTATTATGCTCACATCTGTATTTTTTTGTTTCTTGACAATCTGTCCTCCCTCACTCACTTCCTCCTTTCCTTCCTCCCTCCTTTCCTTCCTTCCTTCCTTCCTTCCTTCCTTCCTTCCTTCCTTCCTTCCTTCCTTCCTTCCTTCCTTCCTTCCTTCCTTCCTTCCTTCCTTCCTTCCTTCCTTCCTTCCTTCCTTCCTTCCTTCCTTCCTTCCTTCCTTCCTTCCTTCCCTTCCTTCCTTCCCTTCCTCCCTCCCTTCCTTCCTCCCTGGGCTCAAATACCAGCTCTGTCCATTCACCATTTGAGTCTAGGCTAAAACACCCCAGGGCCCAACTCATCCTCTGCAGACATCTCCAAGGGCACCTTCCCACTGCTGCCACCTCGTGGCACAAGACGAGAACTCAAAACCAGAAAAAACAAGCAGGAGTCCGCTTTTACTCCTTTGGGAGCCCTCGTTTCCCGAGGACCTCGGCTGGGGAGGGTGTTAGGGTCTACTCGCTCATTGTCTGGTCAGCCCAACTGTACGGTCAGTGGCTCTGAAGCCACTGGTAAGGCCAGGCAGAAGGCTGGAGCCTCCATTTTGGGACTTTTGCTCTACTGGAATGGCTTCCATTCCATTCCATCCCTGCCGCAGCTTTTTACTGCTCTTTTGCTTTTCCACCCCCTCGATTTCTCCCTGGATTCTTTCTTTCTCTTTGAGGAAGAGGGGAAAAGCCATTGATCACAACCATCAACCCAATCAAGAATTTGGTCCTCTCCCTCCAGGGCTCTAAGGGTGGCCCTGGGAGTTCGGGGTGCTCTCTGTGGTACTCCCTCGTTTGTGAGTGCTGACCAGTGTGCTTCTTCTCCCTAGTGGCTGCCAATTCCTTAACCAGACCGCTTTAGAAAGAGGGCAGCTGGGTGGCTCAGTGGATGGAGAGCCAGGCCAAGAGATGGGAGGTCCTGGGTTCAAATTTGGCCTCAGACATTTCCTATCTGTGTGACCCTGGGCCAGTCACTTCACCCAACTGCCTAACCCTCCCCACTCTTTTGCCCTGGAACCAGCATTGATTCTAAGGTGGCAGGTCAGGGTTAAAAAGGTGTGTGGGGGGTATTCACAGGGTACATGGCAAGAGCCTTTGGTACAAAACATCCCCTCCAAATCTGAGGCCAGGGGACAGGGGGTGGGAGTCCTGAGCACGTTTGGTGGAAAGAAGGAAGCCTTTTGAATGGCACCCTCCACAGGGGATGGCAGCACTTCTCAGATTCCTTGGAGAATGCTCGAGGTCTCTCCTCAGACTGTCTAGTCTTTCCTTCCCCGCTGGACCAGGACATCCCCTCTGCAGACACTCTGGGCAAAGGGATGGGGAAGAAGCTCCTCTCCCAAGCTATGCCCTCCAAACACGAAGGAGCTTCTTGGGTCCTTCCCAGCACGCTTTCTCCAACATGCCACCATTTTCCTGCACCTAATAGCTTTCACTCCTTCCAAAGGAATCAAGTACGTCTTCAAATTTAGGTCAAACGCCTTTGATTGCTTGCTTGGTGCCGGCTTCCCCATTCTCACTGACTCAGGAAGGCTTTGTGGAACCACTGAGGCAGGGATACAGTCTATCGGCTATCCTGTGCTCCTGGCCAAGGCCTTAGCTAGCTCTGAGACTATGAAACGGCTGATCTGCATGCACAGGGGGTTTCCCTACAGGAGTTCCCCTTATGGGTGAAATCAGCCCCATGAGGCAGTGTCAGCCGGTGATGAGGATAGAAAGGGGGAAATGGAACAACCTCTGTCCTCAGGGAGCTTATACTCTGCCAAGAGGAAACACGGGATACAGATGAGATGACCCAAAAGAAATAGGAAATGAGTTCTGCAGAGTTGGGGAAGAGGCAGGAATTGAGAGAATAAAGAAAAGGCTCTTACAGAAGGGGTCCTTGTGCTGAGCCTTGGGAGGACTTGGGAGTTCTTGGCGAGAAATCTTTCGTCCCAATGCTTCATTTTACAGAGGAAAAACTGAGGCCCTGGGAGAGAAAGGCACTTGACCAAGGTCACCCAGCTAGGGAGAGGCAGAGCCTGGATGCTTCTGAAGTCCTCCAGGCCTGCCCTTTCTACCCTCCCAAGCTTCCTCTTCCTGCCCAATGCAGTCCTCATCTGACCTTCCCTCCTTCTACCAAGCTCCCTTTACTTCCCCATCCTTGACTCTTCCCTCAAACCCCAACATCTTGTCCTAGGATTAGAGGAAACCAATTCTGAGGAAACTGTCACCAGACGACTTTACTGGCGCCCAAGATAGGCCGAAGGCGATGGTATAGTTTAAGGGAGTTTCCTATTCCAGGGTCAAACTCCTGTCCATGTCTATTTACACCCGTACTTGTCTGCCCCATTAAAATGTACTCGGGTTGGGGGCAGCCTTGGCTCACAGGATCAACAGTCAGGCTTAGAAAGGGGAAGTACAGGGTTGAAGTCCAGTCTCAGACACTTCCTAGCTGTGACCCTGGGCAAGTCATTTTACCCCCCCCATTGCCTAGCCCTTATTGATCATTTCCTCAGAACCAATACATAGCATTGATTTTAAAATGGAAGGTAAAGGTTTGGAGAAAAATGAATTAGGGGTTATTTCATTGCATCCCTTAACACTTAATAAAGATGGTGGATGTAGGGCAACAAAGTAGCCAGGCTGACAGGAGGACCTGGGTTCAAATCTCTCCTCAGACACTTCCAGGACCCTGGGCAAGTCACTTAACTCTCATTGCCCAGCCCTTACTACTTACTGCCAATGCTGACAAATGGCAAACAAAACCAAGATGGCAGGTTCATTAAGCCAGGATCCCACTATCCATAAAAAAGACCTCAAAGCCAGACTACTACCCATGGGGCTGACTCCATCCTCATTTAAATTTATTCTGATGTGGGTCTTGTGATTCGAAAATGGCTAAGGTCAGATCTAAGTCATATCCTTGGGCCGGGGGCTGCCTTTAGTGGCTGTTTCTGACATTATTCCCCATTGAGAGATTGATGATCTCTAGACTCTCTGACCCAAAGTTTATCTAGAGGAGAGACATCTAGGAACTTCAGTCTTCTGGTATGTCGCCGTACATCCATAAAGGTTTAAAAAATGCTCATGAGGAAGGTCCTGGGCAGAGCCTCAGACTGCTGGCTTGGAGGGCCCGAATTCAAAACTCAAAAGCCTTGCTTCATTTATAAAAGGAAGGGAGCCCCTAGTAGCATCCTACCTCTTAGGCGAATGGGAGGACCCAATGAGACCTCATTGGAAAAATGCAAAGTGCTCTTTCAATGGAAGTCAATGAATGCTTCTATTCTGGAGTCAGAAGGCCTGTGTGTGACACAGGCCTAGACACACACGGCTCCCTGGGTCTTGGTTTTCATTTATAAGGCTGGACTAAATGAGCTCCGAATCCTTCCAGCTCAAGTTATGATCTCAAAGAAGAGGTTGAGGATTCCTTAACACTTTATGAAAGGGTTGGATTGGCAGCTAATAGGTAGGAGACAGAAAAACTACAAAAACCTGACACAAGACGTCAAGGCACATCAAATCAGACAGTCAACAAGCCTTTATTAAGCGCCTACTATGAAACCAGGCACTGGGCTAAGGGCTGGGCATACAAAGAAAGGCAAAAACGCTGTCCTTGCCCACAAGGAGGCTCACATTCTAATGGGGAGGGGGAGGGCATGTAAAGAACTATGTACATACAAGAGTTATACAGAGTAGATGGACGGCAATCTCAAAGGGAAGGCACTAGTGTAGGGACAAACCGTCACAGGCTTCAAAAGTGCCAGACTGTTATTGTCTTAGCTATGCAGACCCCGATCATGTCACAGAACCCTGAGACACCAATGAAAGTTATTGCCATTTTCTCTATTTTCTAAGTGGGCAGAAAAATTAGGAGAATTGTTGTAGAATGAAGGCAAGATCAAAACATCAAAATAAACTTCTCGGTGCTTCAAAGAACTAAGCTTTATCTGAAGAACAACAAGTGGCCCTTTTTGGCCTGCAGTCACATAAACAGAGGGGCTGCTGGGAATTTATTTTTCTTAACTTACCTTCGAAGAAGTTAAACAGAGGTAGAAGCAAGTTAGTCTAGGAACCAAGTCTCTCCATCCCCCCAATTAAATACCCAAGAGCCCTCCACTGTTGGAATTCTATACTTTATTGTTTTTAATACAGTGATACAAATTATACAGGTTGGTTACAGAAGAGAAATTCTAGCAGTAGGTTATAGAATGAGGTACGTACTACTTATTTTGGTTCAATTAATTTCCAATAACCACAAAAGGAAGGCTCTAAGAAGCTAGGAAGACACAGAAAAAAGCCTGCCAACCTCACATAGTGAGAAAGTAACCCAAACTCCTCATGAGAACAAAGAATGCCCACTCTGGTACCAGACAGAAACACAACTTGGTCTGCAGTTTGGCCTGAACTCAATTGTCCTGTAACGACCACCCTATAGCCTCATGGATTCTAAGGGGCGAAGGGGATGTGGCAGCAAGGGGCTGGACTTTGCAATCAGACGACTTGGGGTTTGGTCCCAACTCTCCTCCCTGTGATCTTGGGAGGAATCCCTTCGTTACTCATGGGCCGGTTCCTTTTCTGTCAAGTGAGGCCGTTGGTCTAGGTCGGCTAGCCACGTCTCTAGGGTCCATCTAGCTCTGAGTCTATGATTTCCTTAAACTGGTCAGTCTCCATCCGAAAAGAAAATTGCTAACCACTCCGACTGTGGAAGGGAGGTAGCACTGACGGCCTTGCCCATCCACCCACGTACCACCCTTTCAGCACCTGGAGAAGTTCTATGCATCGGGTCAAACATATGGAGAGAAGAATTCTCTGGTCAGGTATTAACCAAGTCCGTGACACCCTCCAAGGTTTCATATCTTAGGACCTGGCTGTCTGTGTCTAGCACGGCCCTTAACTACAAACATAAGGAATGCACACGTCATTTTTGGTCCCGGGGCAACTTTCCCAATAGGGAGATGGGGAGACGGGGCAAAAAAAGACAGGGTGTAGTCCCGGGCCCAAAAGCGCCAGAGATGATCATCATCATGGCTATGCAGATCCCAATCATGTCATCAAAATTCGGAGGGATGTGCAAATATCAAATCGTAGAGGGGCCCTCAAGAATCCTGCACAGTGGACAAGATTCAGGCCCACCACACTTAAATTTAGCAGCTCGCAGAGTTAAAAAAAAAAAAAGAAAAATCAATCAGTGTCATTTGTGGCCAGAAGTCTAGGGTTCCCCTTCGTTGCCATTACGGCTTACAATTTAAGTAGTTCCTTCTTCACCCCAGGAGGTCCAATTGGTAAGATGGAAGTGTCCAACTTTTTAAAAATGCTTAAATAAAAATCTTTATCTTCTGTCTTAAGAATCAAAACAAAGTATCGATTCTAAGGCAAAGGAGCGGTAAGGGCTAGGCAATGGGGTTGTGACTTGCCCAGGGTCACACAGCCACACTTAAACCCAGGACCCTCCAGCAGACTCTATGTATCTGTATGCACTGAGCTACCCAGCTGCCCCACAACTGGCGTTTGAAAAGGGTACACACTAAACAAGCAACCGGAATTCCTATTGCTACTTAGCACAGACTAGCTGTGGTTCCAGAGTTGTTCCTTCCTCTCCAGGCATATGCATCAGACACTCCTTCCTTTCGCCTCCCTCATCGGGGCTCCCTACAGCTCACCTTCCACAGGAGCAGGTTGCTTTTGGAAGATAAAACTCGCTTCTAGGTGGACTCTTTAGCCATGGGCCAGGAAAGAGCTTAAAGGAACTTCCTGCTAGAGTTCAAGTCTGTTATTGCTCCAGAATAATACAACCAAAAAGTAAATGCCTGAAGAACACTAGGGAAGCCTCTGGGAGATGATGGGGTCTTCAGCCAAGCAGACAGTGCCAGCATAGAGTGTCTAAGACTTGTTCAAAGAACTCCAACCAACATCCCATTGCTCAGCAGGGCTTAAAATTCCGTTCAAGAGGGGCAAATCAGAATGAAGTGGCAACTACAATTTAATCTTTGCTGTCTTTAGAAACATCGGGGAGGGGGCAGCAGATAAAATCCTAAGAACAGGCACCTTTACCCCAAGACTGGTTCAGGTGCCACTTATTCTCAATGCAAAGCTCCGAGGAGAAACCATTGTACTCTAGTTTATACACAAGGAGTTTCCCCAAGTCAGAATTACCTACTTTATTGAAAACTTTTTGCATGAATTCCCTGTAACCCCCCGTGAGAAACACAAGCTATAGAAGCTGATTTCTCTCTATGGAGAAGAGTCTGAGGCTCAATAAGAAATCCTGGAAGAATAGGAAGACTTTGGATGACAGGAAGGCCTCAGCCTAAGTGACTTAGGAGACCAAGTAGTCCTTCCAGTCTCTTAATGTTCTACAGTTGACACGTAATTCTTCATCAGAGTTCTTTACCTTTTTCTAAAAGTCTCCCACTTAACACAGTAACCACACACAAGGGTTTTGGGTTATCAGACACTGGCTCCTGACTTGCTGACTTTGCATCTCGATGATGGCTATTTTCTAGTATTAACATGCCAATTCCTGGAACCAACCTTGTCAAAAAATCTAGGGGCTACTTCCTTACCAAGTAGTGATAGTGATAAGGCTGCTTTAAACAAACTCAAAATTGCCTATACCAGGGTGATCACGGGCCTCATTTTTATCCTGTCAATTAAACCAGGGGAGATTAAGATCAGATGACCCCAGAATTTGTTTCCCGACTCAGCCTAGGATCTTACTGTTAGAAAACAGAATCTATACCAAGGAAAGCAGATCTCACTAGGTCAGCATTAATCATGAGCCTTGGACTTCTGTTAAAAAGCTGAAACACCTTATCATTAGGGGAAACTAAGTTTTAGCTTTAATTAAGGCTGAGCAGACAACCAAGTTTAAAGGGTCTTTTCCCTTCTTCAAAACCAAAAACCGTTAAAAAACAAAGTTTCACTGCCATTTTCTTTTTTTTTCTAGGACCCAATCATTCAAAGGGGAAAAGAAAGCCTTTAACTTTCCCTGGAAAGCAAAGAAATGGGCAATAGAATAATGAGGGTGGGAGAATTTGTCAAGCTGTTTAGAAACAAACCCCTGTAGAAGTGAGCCAAATGAATCTTGTGCCTTGCAAGAATCAGGTGATGTCCCAGGTCCCTTGCTCTGATCCTCAGGCAGGCTATCAATTTTGAATATCCTAAGCATCTTTGTATAAGCAGCACTTTCTTAGTGCACCATACAATTCTACCTGCTTTCCACTAGGTTCCCCAACTAGAAGGTTTCTCAAAAGTTTCCTGTACCTGGCATTTGAATTAGGCCGAATATTCTTTACTCTGTCCTGGTTTAACAAATAAAGGGGGGGAACCACAATAGGATCGTCTCCTCCAGGAAGTCCAACAGGTTGCAAAAAACCTGGACCAATCACTGCTATGTTCTACTTTGCCCAGATCATGAAATTATGAGAATTCCCCAGATTTAGAAAAGGGTTCTTGTCATCTCTTCCCTGCTCCCCCTCCACCCCCATTTCCCAGCTCAGAGCTATTGCCAGACTACATCTGAGGGTTATGTTTCTGTCTGGTAGAAACAACTTCTTTTCCAACTTTAGAAAAACAAGGAACAGAGAGGGTGGACAAAAAGCTGAAATGAGATGTCAGCTCCGATTTAGTTGCTAGAGTTTTAATTCATTTCTCATTAAGGATTTTTGCCATTTTCCAATGTTAAGTCAAAATCACAGCAAACACTACAAATCATTTAAACTGGGTCTTCTCTTTCCAATAAAGAAGCTCATAGAAGTTTTAGCAACAAGTCATGGTGAGCAGTTGACAAACTGAGGGAGACTCATAAATAAAGACCAGCATTAAAAGATTACTTAAGGTTTTCTTTTATTTAAAAGATCATTCACAAAATACCATATCCATAAATTTACTTTCTGTCATGAAGCAGAATGGGTTAAGTGTTTGGAATTCCATTCTCACATTTAAAATGCATCTGGATTAACCAGAAGTTGAGATTTGTTGCTGCTGCTGTTCTTAATCTTTTCCACATTGAAGATGTAAGTAGGTCATCTGAAAGCATCCGTTTGGATTACAACCACACAATGCATGTCTTTCTTAAATTACGTGTTGGTGTTACACAAATGGTTTCTTATCTTAGGAGCAGAGAGTATGACAGGTGGAAGGAAGGAGGGAGGAAAGGAAGGAAGAAGCAGGAGAGAGGAGGAAGGGGTCCTGTAAATTGCTGTAACTCTGGAACAAAGATAATAGTAACTGAAGCCAGGAATCGGGAGTCAACAACACTGCTGCTATCCAAGCATAACTGACCTAAGAGGCCAAGGTTTCCAAGAAACCCTGACAATTCTGGCTTCTTTCTAGATACTGGTTAGCCCCCAAATGGTCTCAGTCCCCAACCTTAGAGCTTTATCTTTGACTTTCCTGAAGATTTTGCCAGTGAAAAGTAAACTCTCCCCTGAGGAGCCTTCAGGCTCGAAGAGGCACGGGGCTTCAACTTTAGAGCTACCCATGAAATGCTTCCAGGTTCTTGACGAATATGAATGAGACCCAACATCGCCAGATCCTAGGGTCAGCTCTGGTGACTCATTTTAACAATGGTGATGGGAAGCACAGCATCTCACTATGGACTATTCATTTACACTTGAGGACAAAGAAATACTGGGGCTGGATGCAAACTATGTGGCCAAGGAGAGTAAGTTCTACATTCCTTCCAACACAACACAAAGTCAACGTTATCTGCATAAACCTGCATTTAAAAGTTACTTACCAAACATGTCAAACTAAAAAAAGTGGGTAATTTTTTAAAAAGCAAAGACTCATCGAGCATTTTTTAGGTTTGAATAGGCACAGATATGCACCGCTGTGCTGCATCCCAGGTGAGATAAAGACAAGATTGCAGTTTGCAGTAAGAGTTAAATGAACACAGCCCTCGGATCTGCCTGATAAAAGAAGTACACTAGTTGGGATTTGGGTTTGGGCAGAGCTATGATCCACAGACCTGTGGGAGTGAAGCCAATTGCTTCTCTAAGTGAATAACCATTCTCCACCATAAATTTCACAACACTATACATTTTCTATATAGATAAGCTATACTTTAAAATTGGAGCCTATTCTGCTTTAGCATATTTGTTTAGGGAGAGGAATTGGGGGTGGGGGTGCAAGGTAAAGAAAACTACCTGTGAACTGGTTGGAAGGACTACGCCAGTGTTTGATCCCTAGCCTTAGAGAAGGCGGCCAATTCTCCATGTAGGTCGGGGAACAGGTGGTCCAACCTGTTGGGGAATTCTTTCCTATTTCCTCTTTGGAGCCACAGCAACCCAGAACGAAACATGCAGGTCAGAAGAGAAGTGAGGGAAATCCAAAGGAAACGATATTGGAGTTTTAACAAAGTCTAACCAGTGTTTCTAAAGTAAAACAGAAAAAGCTAAGGAGGGAAATGGAGCAGCACACCTCATCCCCAGAACTCCCACCCTCACTGATGACGGCAGCTTTCATTCATCTGCAAGAGACCCCGTGCTGCAAAGATGAAGAGGAGAACAGGGAGGGAGGACCAAGGCGGTGGGGGAAAACAGCACAAAACAGGCACTAGATACAGCAAAGCCAAGAACGTACTAAAAACCACTTGTTAACAGCTGACATGCATTCACAAGCTCTGTGTTTTCAGTTTCAAGAGAGGAGGAGGACAAACTGTCAGGTGGCAGGAATGGTAACTGCAGGGCTGACGTCCAGAGCAATGAACTCTGCTGCTGTCTCACTCAATAACTCTCCCCCCATTCCCTCCCGACCTTGAGCTCATTCCTGCTCTTTGTGAACCACTTCCTCTCGGGGCCTGGCTCCGCCGAAGATAGCCGAGTTGGGATTGGCTACTTGATTGAGGGGGGTAGCAACTGTTCGAGGTTTAAGCTGAAGTCGGGGCCTCTGTGCTCTTTCCTCTGGAAAAATAAAGAAAACAGCATTTATAAAGCATGACCCCTGGCCAGGAAGGTGACTGCACACCAGCCTGGTGCAAGGTCATGTCACCTACGGTCAAATCTACGGGTCCCGAGGTGGCCCTGCTGGTCCCACTACTGAGCAAACTCTTCCATGTGACTAGGGGGTGACCCTTGTCTTAAGAGCTATACGTGTTAGGAAGATTCGAACAATGCAGGGTTTGCCATCGGCACACAAGCATCATACCTTCTGTTGGTTCTCTGAAATCCATTGAAGAGCCCCGAAGGGGAGGCCCATCTCTAAAGCGACTCCCCATTGGGGGACCACCCGTTCGCCGGTCACCAGGGCGACTGCCTCCACCCCTGCCTCCTAAGAAGTCATCCTTGAAGCCTGGAGAAGGGAGGGAGAGGAATGGCTGCTTAGATTCAGCAGAGCATTCTAAGAGCATCTCTACTAAGTCTGTATGTGTTCATCTGTGTCTCTAAATTGTATTCAGAGATTGGGGGTGGGTCTAGAGAAGTCTCAAATAAAGGGAACTAACTGGCTTTCACCCACAAAGTCAGCAGTCCTGGTGACCTGTTGTGGGCCCAAACGCAAACATAAGAGGATTTCCACAGGCTGTACGTTGCCTTAGAAAACCACAAAGGAGCACTTTTATTTCTATTATCTTGTAAAACCTCCAAACACATCTTAATGACCAGGTCCAAGCGTTCTTTATCTACTAGGTCCATCCACATGACCCATCCAGAGCTCAAAGAATAGGAGTACCAAAGGCAACCTGGTAAGAGATCAAGGGAACTCCAGCTCTGTTGTTTCTCCAGAAGTAAAAACTTTACACTTCTTTACTTAAGCTGCTGCAATCAAATAACCAATGTGAGGGCACCTAGGTAGCTCTGTGGATACAGAACCAAACCAGAAGGTCCTGGGTTCAAATTTGATACTTCCCAGCTGTGTTGTCTGTTTCTGGACAAGTCACTTAACTCCAACTGCCTAACCTTACTGCTCTTCTGCCTTGAAACTAATAATTAATACTGATTCCAAAGCAGAAGGTATATAAATATAAATAAAATAAATTTTAATAAAATTTTCAAAAGTAAATAAAAAGTTTCTTCCAATTACTGACTCTACTCTGCCTGTCTCATCACACATTTGTGTGCAAAGGGCTGGGTTATATGAAGCTCCCTGCTGTCCCTGCCTGCCCTCCCATAGCCTACAGCTCAAGAGAAGCAACAGTGGGAAATGGAACTAGGAGAGGTCCCAGACAGGGTTTACTAAACCTCAAAAAGAAAGGGTAACTAGAAAACGGACTTGAGAAAAGTCAACTGAAAAATTAAAACTTTACCACAAAGCCTCAAGTGACATTCCCTCTGTGCTTGGGGTAAAACTTTAGAAGCCATTCTGAAGTCGAAGAGTATTGCATAGGCTTATGGATCCAGAAAACAAACCCCTTTCCTTTGATCAGGAATGTGTGGACAAATGGCAAAATTGCTGGGCAAAACATTGCATTTCTAGGTTTTTTTGTTATGTAGATTGAGTAGGGCACCTCATGCTTTTCTCACAAAAAGCCTAGCTATTGAAAGCCATGGAACTCATTTAGAGATGATGCTACATTACAACCGTCACTTTTTTTTTCCCTGAACAACATTGTGGCTGTGAGGTTTCAGTAGAAATCAAGTTCTTTCTATCAGTCAAATATCAAGTGCTTCCTATGTGGAAGATAATGTGCTAAGAGACACATAATGCTCCTTGAAATTTCTTGTCACAAAACCACCATCAATATACACAGATCAAATGTCATTAAAAACACCTCGCCCCCCAAATCAACATGTCTTCAATTTTTAGCAAAATTATTTAGGAAACATGGTATGAAAAGCTTTCTCCTTGTCACAAAGCATCCTCAGGGGAACACTTTATCACCTTCCCCTTGAGCTCTTCTAGACCAAGAACAAAACCCTACCCCACTCGCTGTGGCCTTGGTGAACAGGAAGAACCAAATGGCACCCTGAAGTCAGTCACTGTGTACCCTTTACAGGAGCAAGAGTGACCTCCAGAGACATCTCTTCTTTGACAAGATTATGAAAACTCTAAGAGGCTGGTGAGCTTTTCTTTAATTTCTAGCCTAATCCTATGATGGATTATGTGCAGGGAACATTAGTGAACAACTCTAGAAAGAGCATCAGTGAACATAAAAAAGCAAGCAGGGCTTCACCAAGGGCTGTTCATTCATGCCATTATTATTAATGCTGTTGTTGGACAGCTACTACACTAGATAATCAGAGACGTGCAGGAGATTTCGGTTTTTAGCAAAACATTTCCCCAAAACATGTTACTCTTTGGGGAACAAGAACAGTGTAGGTTAGATAACTGGAACAGTCAAGTGGATCTGGAACTTGGAAATCATCCAGTGAAATGCTGAAGGAAATCTGAATTTGGACCTCAATGACGTTAATAAAGGTATAGTAAATGTTCAGTAGAAACAAAGCTAAAAGACCTAGTTAACAGACCATCTACTAAGAAATTATGGGTGAGAGGACAAAATTAAAAATAATAAGATGAAATAAATGCAAAATCTTGGGTTAAAAAAAAAAAGGATCACAAGTTAGAGGAGGAAGGAATGGTTAGAAAGCAGATTACTTGAAGATCTGCGATGGATCTGAAGGGATAGAAATTCAGACAATAGTCTGAAACACAACCATCCAAAAAAGTAACTGGGAGGTGTGATGGGGAGGTGATGCTCCTGCTGTTCTTAATTCCAGACAGGCCAAATGTGGGCTATTTTGCTTATTTGGGAATACATGACATTTAAAAAAAAAAATTTTTTTTTAAACCCTTACCTTCTGTCTTGGAGTCAATACTGTGTATTGGTTCCAAGGCAGAAGAATGATATGGACTAGGCAATGGGGGTTAAGTGACTTGCCCAGGGTCACACAGATAGGAAGTGGCTGAGGCCAGATTTGAACCCAGGACCTCCTGTCTCTAGGCCTAGCTCTCAATCCACTGAGCCACCCAGCTGGCCCCGATACATTACATTTTTTAAAAACCTCACCTTAGAGGTCTTAGAAGGGAGGTTTATCTGAGCAAGAGGTCTCTATCACTATGGCATTTCTGCCATTCTCTACTATCCTTAAGCAGTCAAATTTGGAGAAGCTCAGCCCTGTTGTATGTTTCAGAGACTAGCAGGAAATGGAGGTTGATTTGGTTTTAATCCTTGAAATTATTCAGCCCTTTACTTTCAGGAGGAGCAGATATAACTTGATTTATTTGAAAACCAACAATTTTGTTAACTGCCTCCTGAGAACTACAAGTACTTGCTCCAGATGAGTTCTGAAAAAGGCTGTGTGTGGGCATGGGGCGTCCGGACCTCCTTCACCATGATGGAGCCTGCTAGTCATCTCCCCCACCCCCTTATCTCAAGGAATCAAGGACAGGTGACCATTATGGATTGACAAGCTTCTCACAGGACACTGAGTAATGAGCCACTGATATAATGGCAATAGCTTAAGTGTAAGGATTTAAAGCCAATACCAGAATTAAAGTCATCCCGGGAATCCCATCCGCCTCTGGATTCTCGAGAGCCACCCATTCCTGAGGAGAGACAAAGAGACAATTGGAGAGAAGGGCTACCTCTAGGTTTTTTGCCCTAAATGAGAGGAAGAAGTTATTTAAGAGTAGTAAAACTTTTAAAATAGGAACAAATGTACAAAAGCCCTAAAACTGAATGCCAACTTATAACTCCAAGGACCAGGCTTGGCCATTCACTTCCTATTTCCAGGAAACAGTCAAAATGTCTTTCCTTCCTCCCTTTCTTGGGAGACTTGAGGAGGTTTGGGGGTTGGAGATCTCTGCATTAACATTGGCAGACTTCATTTGTGTGGCCATTAGTTTTGCTGAGCTGCCCTTTTCTGTCACAAGGGGAGACACACATCTGGAAACAAAGGTGATTGGTATAAAAAACAAAAAATGACAAACTCCTTTCTAAAAACAGGAGGGGATGAAGGAGATGCTCCAGGCTTGGCTAGCCTAGTTCTCAGACCACAAAGTCTATGATGTCAGGCTCAAGCCTTTCTGGGTTGGCAGGACTCCCTTCAACTGTAGAGACTGGTCAGCTAAGAAGGAAGACTTGTCCATGCTCATTTTTCACAGCTCTCAATCTGCTGCACACTACCTAGGGGTCAGGCTGAGTTGACTTCTCCCCATCCCATTTAACCATACCATTCTGCCAAATCCCACCCTCAGCCTCCACCCCTCTGAGTAGAATCATGAATTCCAAACCTCTATTTAAGCAGAGAACCTAGCTAAGATATCTTCTCTTCCCTCACTTAAAGCTCGCACCCTACTTGGAAACTTCTCTCCCCAGTACTGTCTTCTTTCATTAGACTGTAAGCTCTCGAGGGCAAGGTTTTTTTTTTTTTTTTTTGGGGGGGGGGGGGGGGGTACTTTTATCTCCAAAGCTTAGCATTTCCTGGCATGGAGTTTAGTTCTTAATATTTATTCATTGAGCAAGAAGACCTCAATCCATACTTTTATGTTATGAAAGCTCATGAATCAGCATTAAAATGCCTCCACAGACTACAAATACTCTGGGCTCTGTGTATGAAATAATCACCTCTGTCATCTGGTCCACCTTTCCTGAATCCAAAGCCACCTTTATCTTGTTTTCTACCTTCAGCAATGTCCACTCGAAGCGATCGATCACCCAACAGCTAGTTATGAGGAAAAACAGTGTAAATAAACTCAAGAAGAAAAAGGACTAGAAAACAAACCTGACAGGAATTAACATGAAAATATACTTACCGCACCATCATAGGTCAAAGCTTCCTTAAGGGAATCCACCTCATCAAATTCTACATAGCAAAATCCTGCAAGAGAAATTCCCAGATTTTACCAATATTCATAGGTTAAGGCTGGGAGGAAAGCTGAACCTCTTTTCATCTTATAATGACTTAAAAATTCCAATCCTCTACAAGCAGCTTGATGCCCCCCAAAACTTTTCCATGGCTAATATGCAAAGTTTTGTGTGATCATTTCACATATATAACTGATACCACATGGCTTGCCTTCTCAGTGGGTGAGGGAGAGGCCAGAAGAAAAAGATCCAGAACTCAAAGAAAAATCTTAATTAAAAATCTACATTTCCTCACATTGACAGTTTTGGCACTATTATATTCCAGCTTTAAGATAAGAACAGAATCGGCTTATTTTAGGGTTATAATGCATTTGCCTGTTTGCTCTTTACACGGAGACTCAAGTCTTGAGTGGCAAAACTGAATAAAAACTGGTATAGCCCCTGTCTATTAAGCTAGGAAAATAAAGAATTTATCATAGAGAATTTGCAGAGAGCACCCTGTCACCACTCCCACCTACCTTATGAGAAAGTTCAACATAGCTTATTTTGTATCTGACTAATTATTGCCAATTCGATCTTCTTCTAGGTTCTAGTTAAAACTTTCAGAAAATATTACCTCCCAAATGAACAGTGACAGCATTGCTTGTAATTGCAGAGAACTGGAAATGACCTATGTGTCTAATAGTAGGAAAATGGCCGAATTGTGGTTTAAAGGCTGCTCTACTAGGTTTGAATTCTGCCTCCAACAGACGAGTGGTATGACCATCAGAAAACATTTAAGCTACTCTTTACTGTAAAATGAGACACCAGACACAATACTTATAAACCCTAAAATGCACTGTAAGAAGCAGCTGCTATTGTTATGAGGCTTATCTACTTTCAACAGTCCATTTCAACAGATGGCAAGCAAATGCTCTATAGCGTAGTAGGTTGTGAGATTATGACCAAAAAGACAAAAAAAAATCTGTCTATTTTATCATTCCTTCCTATTATGTATGTGTGTGGGTGTGAATCTATCCATCTAGCAAGCATGGTGTGAAGGGATCCTATTACCCAGGATTCAGAGGAAGGTCCAAAAGTTATCTTCGAGGCTCCGAGGACTGTGGCATACAGGAGGAATAAAACTAGTTCTGCGTGGTCAACTCAGTAAGGGCAAAGGGAGAAGCTATGGGTACAAGTTGAAGAGAAATACATAAAAGCCTGATGAAAAACTTCCAAACAATTAGAGTTGCCCTAAAGTAGAATGGTCTCCCTCTTCCTAGAGGTCTTCAAGTCAAGGTGAGATAACCATTTGCTGGTGATTCTGGTGAAGAATGGGCCGCTCTGTCTGGGAATGAGGCATTGGAAGGGGAACTCAGTGGAGGCTGGACTACCAAAGGGAGACTCAATTCAATAAGCACATGGTTCATGGCTAGTGTGGGCCATGTACCAGGTGTCAGGCCAATTCTGAATATACCTATTTAAAAAAGGAAATAAAACTTGTCCTCAAAGAGTTTACATTCTGCTGGTGGAGAGGCATGTGTACAGATTAGGAAAACAGGGACTGTCCAAGGAAGTACAAAGTAATCTCAGGGAAGTACAGTGGCCTTTCAAGCTAGTTTCGATATTGTAAGAGACTAGAGACCTTTCTAAGCAAGGGGAAGAGATGGAGGCAAAACAGCTAATGTCATAGAAGCAAAAGCAATCACACTCTGTTTGGCAGGAATGGAGAATGTGAAATAAAGTACCCAATAGATGGAAGCCAGATGAAAGGTTTTAAATACTAGAGGAATATTTTATCCTACAGACAATAGGGAATCATTTAGGCTTCTAGAGCAAGTACAGTGCTTTAGGAATACTAATTTAGCAGCTGTGGGGAGGACATTACTGGTGGGGTTAAAAGTTGTTGAAAAATGAGATGTGAAAAAGGAGGAACAATGAAAAGGAGAAGAGATAAGGACAGCTCCAGGACAGGGGATCCAACTGAATTTGTGAAGTTTTGGGCTGCTTTCAAAAAAGACAAAGGAGGAGAGGAAAACCTGGGCCTGTGGGCTAAAGGGGGAGGGTAGCACCCTCTATCAAAAGTCATCTAGAAAAGGGATTAGAGCAGTTCTGCTTCAGAAAACAGAAGTCACAGAGTCAGATTTTGGTTCAACATAAATAGGCACGGCTCTCTAACAATCAGGACCACCCCTCCTAATGGGATGGCCTGTTTTCAAACAGGTTGGAGCACGGAATAACAAAGATGACTGCTTTGGGGATGGGCTGTCCTTTCCTTTGGGGCTCTATGCTACAACATGATACTTTGTAGAATATATATATATTCACACATACACACACACACACACACACACACACACACACACACACACACACACACACAAGCTATACAAACTGTTCTGAATACAATAACTTTTAAAACTATAAATATATATTGGTAACAAGCATCAATACAAGCCAACAAGTATTTAGGATGAGGAAACCAGGAAAAGGCCTCCTGCAGAAGGTGGTATCTAAGTTGAGTCTTAAAGGAAATCAGAAAATCTAAGAGGAGAAAGTACAGAGGGAGAGGGGGAGGGGGGGGGAAGAGGGGGAGGGGGGGAGAGGGAGAGAAGAGAGAGAAAATATTCCAGGCACAGAGGGCAGATGGAGGGTCCTGTGTATAAGGTGCTTTGAAAATTATTTCAATATATTAATTTCAATGGATAAAATGCCTTCATTTTTCAAGGACTCCCTCAAGTGCTCACCAAGATCTTCTGTTTATCTGTTCATTTCCTAAGCATCTTTCCAGATCGATTTCTCTCCACTCTTCAGATCCCCTTTATTCATTACACTATTCCCTGACATCAATGTACTGCCATCTCAGTTGTGCTACTGCTTCCAGTTGTTTGCAATGCTGCTATAAAGGTCTTGGCACAGGTACTGGTTGCATTTTGGATAATGCTCCATCAAGGCAACCTGCCTAAAATGCTCTCTGATTCCTTATCACTTTTCCAGGTCTATTTTCGTGGCTATGCAGCATTCAGGAATAACCTGTTAAGTTCTCCAACACGGGGCCACTAGTGGTTATATAGATATTAAGACACTAGTTACCTAATACCTTTTTAGTCTTGTTTCCCTCAAACCAACCCCTACAGATAATCCACTGCAAAGTTAGGGAGAAAATGCCCCTTTCTTTGTCCTCAGTACCCCAAAACTGTAGGGTTGGATGTCATGCCTGGAAAGGGGGAACCCAGTCCCAGATCCTGAAGTTGTACTGGACTTCAGATGAACCTAACTGGACGACCTTGAAGGCAGGATTGTACCTACATCATTTACCTGCAAAGTTTCACTCTCTAAAGTGTTGATTTAAGATTGCTACATAAGTCAAACCTGAGCCAATATTTAGATGGGCCCAAACACCATGGCTATAATTTTTTTTTAACAAATACTTAAATAGCTACAATCAAGCTAGGTCCTCAAATCACACATATCTAAGTCACAAAAAACAAAACATACTTTCAGGCTTACAGAACTCTGGCAGAACTCTTACAGAACTAAATATGATTTCTGAATAACTTAACAAAGATGTCACCTTAATTTGTGCTCCTTCAAAATATCTGGGAAAATGTGGCACAACCTGGTTTCAGAACTCACCTTTAAATTTGTCCGTTTCTTTATCTCTGACTAGTCGTACGCTCCTTACGCTGAGATCCTTGAAGATCGCGTCTATGTCTCCCTGAACAGTATTAAAAGGCAGGTTTCCTACGTAGGCCGTGTAAGGGGGCTCTGTTGGCAGCTCCTTCTGACTCCGGGAACCATGGCCACCAGCACTACCGCGGGACCTGAGAAAGCAAAGATAAGCTAAGAACCATGCCTACTCTTGCCTATAGAACAGGGTCAGAAATTGTGCCTTCCACTTAGCCATGCTAAAGAGATTCACAATCAGAAGGGACCTTAGATACAGACCCCTCCTCCTCATTTTAAAGATAAGGAACCTGAGCTCCCTCCCCCAAATTGAAGTGACTTGGCCAGGGTAATAAAACTAAGTGTCTGAGGTGAGATCAGCTCAAGTCTTCCCAAGTCTACTCTACCTACTATTCCAACTTGGCATCATTTTGAAACTCATTCTCTGTTAATCTGACTACACCTCAACAACTGAAACTGTGTGTATTAAATATGCCATAACAAAACTACATACACAATTCAGTCAAATTCCTACCTAATAAGCCAGTATTCTTTTGTCAATCTAAATAACCCTGGCATAGACTAGTTAAAGACTAATTCAAGGTGAAAGGCTGCAGGTTAGTACAAGGGCTGCTGCTCAGCTCTGCTCACAAGCTCAGAGATGGAAGGAACAATCTAACTGTCCTTCTCTAATACAAATATTAATATTTTTTAAAAAAGGATCTTGCTGTTTGAAAAAATACACAGTGGGGCAGTTGGGTGGCTCAGGGGATTGAGATCCAGGCCCAGAGATGGGAGGTCCTGGGTTGAAATCTGGCCTCAAACACTTCCTAGTTGTGTGACCCTGGGCAAGTCACTTGACTCCCATTGCCTAGCCCTTACCACTCTTCGGCCTTAGAACCAATACACAGTATTGTTAAAAGTTTATTGTGTCAAGGTGAGGGTTAAAAACAAAACTAACAAAAAAGTACTATATAACCTATATCAGACTATATACCACTCTAGGGGAAAGGAGAAAAATCTGAATCCTAAAATGTTACTAAACAATTGTTAAAAATTGTTTCTATATGCAGCTGAAAAAAAAAAAAAAGTACTGGGGTCTTTGTCTGGCCAAGGGCAGGCTCACTAGAATCTAATCCCATCAGAGTGCTTAGAGGGCACTAATCTAGCTCAGTTTACCTCCAGGGGGGAAGAACCAGGAAAAATGGCAAAGAATGAAGCAGCAAAAGCTTCCCCATAAGAATGGCCACACACTCAACCACCCCAATTTAAAGGGAAGACTGACTACTTCTCAAGGTTGTTACAAAGGTGTTTTGATAACCAGAGAAGGGATATATTTAGAAATAATGATATAAGAATGGTATCCATGAAAATAGAATAAAAAACTTTTAAAAGACTGTAAATAGTCTAGAATGAAGAACACCAAAAGTCTTCTGCTACTCCCTAGTGGGTACCTATTTAGGATGCCTGAGAAACACAAACTCAAAATTTAAAAACAAAACAACACAAAAAAGGGCCATATACTGCTTCTATCTGCTGACCAGTTAGTTGCTCTCCCAGGCCTCCTTCACCACCTTCCCTCCCATTACCTCAACAGCCAAGAAACTCAGAACAGTTCAGTAAAAGGAACTCTAAAGGGTTGGTCATTTGAGTTCAATATTAAACCTGTGATTCTGTACTTGGCCAGGGCTGCTTTCTAAATACCACACTGGGCTCTGCATTGAGTAGGTGTAGGTGTAACAAAGCAGAATGGCCTAAAACTAAACCTAAAGCTTTTATTCCACTGGCATAATAGCCACTTAAGCCTCAATCAAGGGCAACCCACAAGATTTTCCATTATCTACCGCATGGACTAATTAGAATCACAAAGACATCAGATAATACATATTAATATAATTAGTAAGACAAAAACTGTTATTTTTATGTAATTTTATGGTTCCTAATGTGCTTAAAAATGTAGATATGGTCTTCACAACCTCTGGAAGGAGATGTTATCTATCCCATTTTACTCATGAGGAAACTGAGGCAAAGAAATGCTGGTAAGTCATGCCATGACTATTAAATATCTAAGCCATGATTTGAACATGGTATCAAGTCAGACCTTTATTCATTCTACCTCTCAGTCCTGATCTGGGATTACATTGGTTTAGGAACTTCCACTGAAGAAAATTTCCAAGCAGATTAGAAATTGTTTTCTCTCTTACAGGCCTTAAACGGTTGCTTGAGGCACTAAGGTGAACAGGGGTAGGACTCAAAGCCAGGGTTTCCAGATTTTACTACCAAATTCATTCAACTACATTCATTTATTTCTATAGACCATGATAATACAGTTATCAAATTCTATCCATACAACTAAGGAGCTTATTACCCTGCTTGCAAAAAGGCATCTGATTTAAGTATAAAGGTTTTCTTCAACTTATAAGCTAAAATGATTTTTTAAAAAAGCATTTATAGCAGACTTGAGATATGTCAAGGCAAGCACACATTAACAAAACTACATAAGCATCTGTTCTTAAGTGAATCCTTCATCCCATGAAATGTATTACTTTCACAATTAATATCACTCACAAACATATCACATCTCATCCTGTTAATAACTCTTGTTCACATCTTTCTACCACACATGCAAGAGACACACATTTTTAAATGTTTTCACATACAGAAGGAATAACCTGCCTTTTTTTTCCTTTCAAAAAGAATGGTTCACATTTCAAGCAATGTCTGGAAAGGCAGTTAGGCAGTGCTAAGGAAATCTATCTTGGTGTTGTTTTTGTGTTGCTATTTTATTTATTTCTATTAAGGACAACTCACTTGAAAGACAAGCTCCCAGAAGCATGAATGACAGTATTTATGAAAGGGAAACTAACACTCGTCTATGTTTTCATCAAAAGGTTCTAATTAAGAACTGGAAAGACCAATATGAACTGATGTACAGTGAAATAAGCAGAACCAGGAGAAAATTATATACAAAAATTGCCAACACTGTGGGACAATCAAATGTGATTGACTGACTTTGCTACTAAAAGCACTGCAATGTTCCAGGACATTTCTGAGGGACTTATGAGAAAGAACGCTATCCATATCCATCCAGAGAAAGAACTGTGGGAACAGAAATCCAGAAGAAAACATGTGATTAATCACTTGTTTATTTAGGCATGTCTTAGGGTTTTGGTTTTAAAGGATTGCTAAAAAAAAATAACATAAGAAATGGGTTCAAGTGATATTTATATGTATAACCCAGTGGAACTGCTTGCCAATTCCAGGAGGGGGAAAGAGATGAGGGAAGGGAGAAAACATGAATCATGTAACCATGGGGGTGGGAGTGTTTAATTACTATGAGTGACAGAAGATCCTGTGAATCAGTCCAAAGTAGACTTGGGGGCTACTGGAGACACTGGCTGAATAAAGAACTAAATAAAAGGTCTTCTTTACATGATCTAGTGAAAAGAAAAGCATCCTAGATTTGAAGGAACCAGGTCCAACTTCTGGTTCTGTGGCTTCAACTCAAGTCCTCAACGTCTCTGTACCAAGAAAAAGAAAGGGTCCAGATTGTAGTGCCTGTCACATGACAAGATCCTGATGGTCTTGGTGACTACCTCCTCATTTTGATGGTTGGATCCAATTATCTGCACATTACTGGCCCACTCACTTCCTTTCCTGTTTGTATGTGCCCCTGATGTCTTGGGTAGTTGCTTGTGTGAAATCTGCATGCTTTAGACCATTTCTCTCTTCCAAGCCTCATCTTTTTATTATTTTTTGGATGCTACCTGCAATTTTGACTTTTTTGAGATCACAGGGTTCTACAGTTTGCAATCTCAGAGTCAATGGAAAAAAATGAGTATTAAGAGATGGGCTTATACAGAAACAAGCAGTTTTAAGTACATGCCAGCACCATCCAGTCTTTTCTCCCTTGGCTTCTGTGCCTTCCTTCCCTGTCCATGTGCACTGCCTGTCCAACACACACATCCATGGAGAGAATAATTGAAAAGTTACTGTCAGTCACAGGCTAATCTCATTAACAGGCTTGGGCTCCAATTTCTTTTCAATAATCTTGGTTCCAATCTGTTTAGAATCACTCCAAATTTCAAGATGAAGGTTCTCATGCCAGAGCTCAATGTAATTAATTCTCATCTGTAAATAAGAGTATTTGGGTATTCTTCCCATCTAACAAAGTGCCTGGCACAAAGCAGGTGCTTAATATTTATTATTTCTTTAATCAATAAGAAATCTATGCAAGGCACCCTTCTTATAGGACATTAATGTAAGCCTATGGGAAGTATACCTTTCTTGTCCATTTCTAGGCTTTATAGCTCATGGCATGCCAAGGACCAATAATAACTCCAGTCATGTCAGCATACATGAAAGCTAACCTTTAGGAATAATTGTTATTGTCCAGCCCTGTCAAATGTTCTTAAAAACCAACATATTGACACTGTGAGATGTTATGTTCACTTTAACTGTTAGTTGTGTAAATGTAAATGTGCAGTTTGATATAGAGAAAGCCCGACTGCCCTGTCTCTTATTTTCCATACAGCTCTCTTTGATGAGTGGATTGTTTTAGATATGAGAAGGCATAGAGAATCTCACAAAATAATGTTCATCATCTTTCTTTTGAATCTTCACCTTTGAGGTACTTTGAAATTCAAGCCCTAAGCACTTTTAGATTTGGCTAGGTCCAGGAATGCTCCTGACCCCAACCTTATATAAGGGTCGTTACCTTTACGCTGTCACACAGTACATTAGAAATGGGCACTGCTGGTTCCATGACTTATTTTCATTTATTCTAACATCAAGTTCTTCAGTTTGATTCCTGCACTACTTATCCTGGTATATCTTCCATTATCCTTCTATATCATTTATATTACAAACAAGCTTGTAACTCTACATGTTCTCGATGGCCAGAATCTCTTTACCATAGGGAGAAACAGATGTTCATTGGGAAAAGCAGTTTCTAGATTTGGCTGCTGAGTTGGGAAAACCCTTCCTTTCAAATCGGGTCAGCTGCTCTATGAAACAGACATCTTTACTTAGAGGGTGTTATAAAGATAATTCTTAATCCAGCTATGCATAGTAGGTCTAAGAATTATATACCAAAAATCAGAGGCAAAGGAGTCTTAAGTGTTGGTTTCATACTGTGTCCAAATACAACTATGTTATAGTACAGTTACATTTCACAGCCACCATCCCTTGCAGAAAATGAAGAATAGTATTTTGGCAACATTCTCCACAAAGTAAACATTCTTTGATCCTTGCTGAGTTGAATGAAAAGGGGACAAAAGTATTGGAAAATATGGTTTGGTTTTAAAAAATGGAAGTCCAAAGGCCCACAGAAAAAGAGATATCTCTATGGGGACCATGAAATAGCCTAACTCTTGAGTTTTCTCAACTTATTTTCTGCTTTATAAAACTTGAATTTACTTATATGGGACACCCATAAACAAGTTTTCTGCTAAGAGACACTTCATCTTATCTAAAATTAGCTTACTTAATTTCCTACTAATTTGTACAAAACTCAATTATAAGATAATCTACCTTAGTCAAAATTTAAGGCAGGTGTTCCTGCAAACTTGGTACATATCATTATTTATGTCGATAATCTTAAATATAAATGCCTATTCTCCACATATCATTTCAACTCCAGGTTTCTCAGGAAAGTTATTTTGTTTGTATGTATAAACTTTTAAGTTTACTTTCAAAAGCAAGTAAAGTTTCATTAAACCCCTTCCAGTAAGTTTTAACATTTAACAGCACCATGGTCATTCCAACATTTCCAGGGCTCTTCGAAAGGATGCATTGGCTTCACTTCTGTCAATTAAAAGAAAAACAATTTTTAATATTCTCTGAATCACATCTCAGAGGCTTTTAATTATAAAATATTTATGATATAATCTAAATCAAGAAAATATTGGTGGCTTTTTCAAGACAAATTAGTACAAGAAACCACCAGTGAAAATGCTTCTGAACAAATATACTCAATAGCAAGGTAAAAGGAGAGATCTAGGGGGGAAAGGATGGTATTAAAAAGTCAGCACACATTGGAAGAAAAAAACCTGCCCATTTCTCTTCACATAGCTATACAGAGTTTCAACATGTTCATGGGCAGAGGCTAGGACATTCAGAATTAACGTTACTGCACAACAGGTCACAAACAGAACAGTTCCTAAGGGAAAAAAACCAAATTCAACATGAAGATTTCAAAGTAGTGAAATAAATCTTTTTTTTTTTTTAAGTAGCCCCTTACAAAATTGTAAATAGATTTTACCAGCCTGCTGAAATCTTCTCTAAATCCACAAACTTTCCTAATAGTCCACAAGGCATCCTCAATACTAATGTTTAGGAATGGCACTGATCCCTTCATCTTTCATGTCAGTTTCCAAAAAAGTTTGCTATTATATTAGTATAAAGCAGCTCACCATATCACTGTGTCTGTGTGTGTGAGCACGCCCATGCATACATTTCTGTCTGACAAGGATCTAAGTCTAGTCAAGAAAGAAAAAAAGGATAAAGCATTTAGTAAATACTACGTACCAAGTATTGTGCTCAGTGCTGGGGAAAAGACAAGCAAAAAGAAACCATCCTTTTCCTTAAGGAGCTTACATTCTAATTGGGGGAAGAGAACACATAAAAAGGGAAGGGGGGATTGGTGGAAGAGGGAGAAAGTAGAGAAGTCAGGAGAGATGAGAGTGGAGCTGAGAGAGAAGTGCCCATGGACCGTCTGGGCTCTACATGACAACAGTGATCATTGGCAGAAAGTCAAAGAGGAGTTTTCAGGATGAAAAGGCTCAAAGGCAGAAGACAGAATCAGTAAGGGAAATAAGTGAGCCTCCTGTCAGCAGGTTGCACATTTAGGTCAAGTTCCAAAGAAAGGTATGGAGGCATTCCATGATGCAGATTAGCACTAATTCCATAAATGCATATCCTATAAATGGCAGCCTCTTGTTACTACAAAGGCAGAAGAATCCATGCTTCCTTTTCACTTGCTAATCTTACAACTTGAGAGTAAAAGAATGCTGGACTATGCTCAATGTAAGAAGCTAATTTACAGATTTAGAAGTCAAATCAAACCATCCAGGTAGCACTTAATAGAACAAAATAATATAGTTCATCAAGGAAGAGGTCTAGGATCTCAAGGAAAATGATTTAAAGGACTGTCTACATTTTTCATTCAAGTGCAAAGACCACTGTAGAATACTGCTTATTAAAGCCTACCTGTTTCCCCAATAACCTCATCAAGGATGCTTTCCCTCTGTGAGGAGACAAGTCTCTCATCTCTGTGGAGTTGAGAAATTGGGCATGTGGGCTGGTGGGGTGCTGAGCTTCTCTTAGTTGGCCCTGCCCCACCCAAGAGTCTTTCCTTCTGACACTTCTAAGATGGGTCCTTCAACAACCGTGTGTTACTCCTGGCACAGATCTCCCATAACAATCTAATCCAGCTGTTTGTTCATTACAGTCCAAGTGTGGTGGCTCTACCATCACTGATGGTGGCCAATCTGTTATAAGAATCTTCGTAGTCTTGTTTGCTGTCCTATTTCCATTTTTGTCCTTAAGCGCCCTAAAGATGACTTTTCTTTGTTGGTTCTCTTTAGACTGGTCTTAAGCTCCAATGCATCTCTATAGTTTATGAGGTGACAATACTGATAATCCTACATCATCCTTCTCTATAAAATTTTACAAGGTAGTGTTGTCTTTGGCTACCATCTCTTTGCTCTGAAAAATGAAAATGAACAGAGGGAAATGGAGAGGCACATAATAGATATGAGCAGGCTTTAACATATAATGACTGAGTAACTTTAAAATATAAAAAGAAAAAATATGTTATTAGGGAAAAGTCTGATAGGAACAGAAGATGGTGAGGTATATCAAGAAGATGGACCAATCATTCTACTGTTAACCTTGTGATATCAGGACAAAATAAGGTAGGCCTTCCTACCTTATGTATGTATGTGCATATGTGCATATGTGCGTATGTATGCATGTATGTATGTGTGTGTGTGTGGTGAGTAGACTCCATTATGACTTATAAGAAGATAGTGACAAAAGTTCATCCTAGGAGGGAAATAGCCAACCAAATCAATGAGATCACAGCTCCACTGGAATAATCATCAAAACTATTTGCCATTTATTAAAAAAAAAAAAAGAAAAGAAAAGAAAAGAAAAAATGCCATCTCCAGAACCCACTGTTCATTAAACCCAAGAATATAGGATGCATGGGGAAAATTGAAAGAAAAGAAATTAAGGCTTTAAACCAATCTTATACCATATACTACAATAAGCTCAAAATGGATATTAGAAGAGATCTGGAACCTTTTAGAACTATGGCTTGGGAAAGAGGGTTAAGAGATGAGGGATTCTTGATCAAAGGATAGAAGTAATCATGAAAAATAAACTAGGTCACTTTATTCCATAAAACTGAAAAGTATTTCCACACATAAAATCAATGCAAGTGAGGTATGAGCTATCAGACAGGAAAACTTTGCTTCACATTTCTCTGGTAAGGATATTATATCCAAGGCAAATAGGGAAATAATAAATATAAGACCATCAGTTAGATAAATGATCAAAGAATATGAAGAAAAAACTCTCAAATGAATCACAAATAATCATATGAAAAATTGATCTAAATCAAATAAGAGAAATACCTGGGAAAGATTTCTGTGAAATTATAAGAATGAAGCAAGTTGAATCAGTAGAATATTAATGTATTTATCAGTTTATGTAATTTATGGCCATATCAATTTATACCACAAACAATAACACTTGGACCAAAGCAATGATCAATCATGAAGAGAACTGATAAAGTGATGCAACCCTCCAGGGTACAGGGGAGATGATGAATCTGAAAAATGACATGCATTTTTGGACACAGACAATATGGAGATATGCTTTCCTTCCTTTTTGGGGGGACAGACAAAAAAAGATGAGAGAAAATAAATGCTTGTTGCATGAAAAAAGTTAATTAAAATCAAAAATACCTTAGATTTCTCCTCACATTCAGAAAACTGGCAAAGATGGCAAAAGAGGAAAATATCTTACTTTGTAGAAAGTCAAATGAAGACACTTCCATAGGCCTGTGATTTGGCCTACCATTTGAGAGTAATTTGGAATTATACTTTTAAAAAGTGGCTAAAATAGTCATACCACTGCTAGGTATACTCTAAGTTTTGAAAGGTTCTATATCTGTCAAAATATTTGTACAGCCTATTTGTGGTAGCAAAGAATGAGAAAGAAACATCAACTGGGGAATGGCTAATTGTAGTAAATAAAAAGACTGGAATATTATTATGCTACAAGAATGAATTTTAAGAATTCAGGAGATAGGGCAACTTGGTAGCAATAGTGGAATAAAGTGCTAGGCCTCAAGTCAGGAGGACCTGGGTTCAAATTTGACTCCAGATATTTCCTAGGTGTCACCCTGTACAAGTCATTTAATCCCAACTGTCTTGCCTTTGTAGCTCTTCTGTCTCAGAATTGATACTAAGACAAAAGGTAAAGATTTAAAAGAGAAAAAAAAAGAATTCAGGAGTGGAAGACCCTTATGTAAGCAATGGTTACAATTTGAAAGAAAAAAGAAAACTGGGCAGTACTAGATAGAGAAAACCATCTAGCTACTTGCAGGTATGGGGGTGGGGGTGGAGAGGAGGGAATGTGGGTTGAGTATTGTATTTATCATTAGACATGGTTGATATATAGGTCAGTTTTGCTGAAACGCTCCCCTGAATCTTTCTCAGTACTTGTTATAAGGGAAGGCTGAGTGGGGATAGTTAGAAATGAAAATGCCAAAGGACTGGATTTAATTGCTAGACATGTCAACTTGCTATCTCAATTTATTACAAATAGGGGAAGAGAAGCATTTATCAAGCACCAATTATGTGCTACTATGCTAGACTCTTTCTAAATATTATTTCATTTGATCCTCTCAACAATCTTAGGAGGTCGGTATTTTTATTATTTGTTTCACAGTTGAAGGCACTAGGGCCCAGAGAGGCTAGATGACCTGCCTAGAATGATAGAGCTAGTTAAGTTTCTGGGGTCATATTTGAACCCAGTTCTCCCTACCTTTCCCTCAACTTGTCATAAAGAGTTAAACTTGTTAAAGAGTCAGTCACATCCTTCAACAAGAAAAGTATGCCTTACTGGATGTTAAGGGATGATAATTAATAACAATGATGCTGAGTTAGCATTTTTTATGGTCCCTTGGGTTTGCACAGTGCTTTGCATATGTTAGCTCACTGTACCCTCACGACAGCACAATGAAGTTGTCACTAGTTCATTAGATATAAATAAATAAAAGCACAGTTCGGATCTGGTGAGCCCTACAGATCTCTTCCTACCTTCCTCATCTTCATTAAGAATACTGCAGAGGAGATGGATGCTTCAGATGAAAGTTGGACTAGTTGGCTTTAAATCCCTTCCAATTCAGGCTATTTCATGCCAGCACTGTCCTTGGGGAAGAATTGGCATCTTTCCCATCATGAAGCACTGTCATTTTGCTCTTTACTCAGCCCTAACGAAATATTCGATACAAGAAAACATACCTTTTGTAGAAGGAATAAAGCATTATTATTTTCAAAAAATGTAGATGTGATTGAGATGAGATCACTTAAAAGCATTACTGAATAAGTTTTCGGTACTGTACTTGAAGCATATCTGGAGACCCCCAACCCCCAATAAATAGGTGGTCAAAGGATATGAACCAACAGTTCTCAAAAGAGTTGTAAACTGTTCACAATCATATATAAGAATCTTCTGAATCATTAATAAGAGATATGCAAATCAAAAGAGCCCTCCCATTTTATCCCACACCTTGCAAATTGGCAAAGATGACAAGATGGGAAGCCAGTGAGGGAGGAGTTGTGGGTAAGATTGGCACAATAACACACTGTTGGTTGAACTATGATTCAGTGTGACCATTCTGGAAATCAATTTGGAATCATGCAAATAGTAACTAGGGTCCAGAGCCTTTATGACCCACTTTATTCCAGTACCACAATTTGTTTAGCCATTTCCCCATTGATGGACCATCTGTTCCACTTCCACAAAACCTGCTGCTATAAATATTTTGGTTTATGTGGAATTTTCTTTTTTAAATCAATGCTTTATACAGAAGGGGGTGTTATTGCCATAAGAAATGTATATGATAAATATATTTGATATCTGATGCAGAATGACGTAAGCAGGGCGAAGAAAACAATTATTGCAAACTTACAAAAACAAGTATAGCCCCCCCCCAAGAGAAATAAGAAGATACTCCCACCCAACTCCTTTACAGAGGAGTAATGTGGCCATAGAATGGAATACTGCACACATGTATTTTCACACTTTTTTTTGATGTATTGATTAGATATGCTGTCCCTCTCTTCCTTTTAAAAATATTTCTTAAATGGGTTAAATCTATTTATACATCATAGTAATTATTTGTTATATGAGATGACTCTTGGAGAGGAGTGGGGAGATAGGGAAATCTATGTTGACACAATAAACAAAAATTAATCTATTTTTTAAAAAGTTGATTAGTATTTAGGAGTCAGTAAGTGAAGTTAAACTCACTTTATCTACTGTAAAACACCCACCGAAAAGAGTTCAATAGTACAAATAATCATCTAAGTTAATGCAGATATATGTATTTCATTTAGATCTCATAATTGCCATGAGGTCAGTATTGGAGACCAACTTTACTTTACAAAAGAAGCTGAAGCAGTGACTCAGCTGATCAAAGTGATGAAGAGGAGCACAGGTATATACATAAGGCCAGACCCTCCTGCTTCCAAGATCAGGGTTTGACTGAAGCACATATTTATATTTTGGCTGGGCATAACCTCTACACATTAGCATATGACTAAAAACTCACCTAGAAATATACCATCATAGTCTATCTACATATTTTAGAATTCATAGAATTAATTCAGTAATGCTTTTAAGTGATCTCATCTCAATCACATCTACAACAACAAACAAGTCCGGTAAAACTTACCTTAAGCAAAGTAGGAAATGAGAGCTTAAATGTACAAGATTATTAGGATATATGTTTCTTTTAGATGAGGGGAGGGGGTATGAGGCAAACAAGATTAAGTGACTTGCCCAGGATTAATTACATAGCTAATAAGTGGCTGAGGCTGGATTTGATCTCAGACTTTGTTGCCTGAGTCCAGCATTCTATCCACTGTGCCATCTAGCTGCCCCTATAATACACATCAGAAGCAAAACTAAATGAAGGCAGTATTTTCTCCAACCTTAATCAATAAACATTAAAGTGCCTACTACGTGCCAGGTACCATGTTAGGTTTTATGAATATATGTATCTAAAGAAGCAATCTCTACCCTCAAGAAACTACTATTCCACTGGGGGCACAACCCACACACTTGTCAGCATGGGGGTTTGTGGAGAGACAGAGACAAAGAAAGGCATTTCATTTACACTGTTTCAAATAACCTCTGAAAAATGCCCTCTCCATACCTCATTTTCCTTAAGGATATTTAAATATAGCTATAAAACCATTTTACAAATAGAGGCTTTTAATAAGAATATTTAACAACAACAATAAACTTTTTACAAGTATTACTATATAACACTCCCGGCTACTTTGCTAATGAAGGTCATGACTGGTGCTTATAGTGAAATAAATCAGACAGTGAATGAGTTTAATGACAAGTCTGCCCAGCTCAAACCCAAATTTAGACAGTCTAACTAGACGCTTTAGGGTCAGAGTATGTATGGGGCGTTACTGGACCATCCCCTTCCCTTCCCCCCCAACCCATGCAAAAGCCTTACATGTTTGATGCTTTTATTAAAATGACCCTATCTGTAAAATAGGGAATCCTGACCAAATGCCCTAAGGTGCTTTTCAAGTCTAGATCTAGGAATCTATGACCAGTAAGAAACAGAATCAATAATAAATTATATCTTTAAGGGATCACCTCCCAGTTTTCAGAGACCCAAGGAGCCACACCAAAAACATTATCTTCTATAAACAAATCATCCTTCATGATTCAAAAATACATTTAAGGCCTACCAAGGTACAGAGCCCTGTGCTAGGAGCAGCCTCCTCTCACAAAGAACTTGGCTTCCTTGACAAGACAAAACATAACAACAACAAAAAAAGATGACAAAAGAAGATACTTTGATGAGTAGCAACAGAAACAGAGAGCAAAAGGAGTCAAATATAAGAAGAGTCTAATATAGGAAGTTGTAACCAGAGATGTTTTTGTTACCTTTGTTAGGGGAAAAGGAAGGAGATGATTTTTTGGTGGAAGGAACTGCTTAAGCAAAGGACCAAGCTTGCTAGGGGCCTAGTGGGTGGAATGGGAAATAAGGTTAGGAGGACAGTCTAACAGGCCAAAAGTGTGGAGGGTCTTAAATGGAAAGCTCAATAGGAGCTTTTGATTTGGGCATAGAGGTTTAAGAATCAGGTTTTCATAGATTGGAGATCAGTGAGGAGGAAGAGGGATTTTAAAAACAACATACAATTTATTAATACTCAAGAGAAATTTCATATTAAGTTTTCGAAACTGTGCCATCTCTGGAGTGTCTATCAAATGGAACAAAATATTGACTTCCATGAGGAAATACATGATGCAAACGAACAACCCCAGTGAGCGACTTTCTTCAACGATGTAAGATAGTTCTAGAAAACAAATCTTTTATTCACTGGCTGATAAACTAGCAAGGTTGGGATCCTGAACTTGGTCCCCCTACCCTAAATATTTTGATGCCATCAAACGAAACCTTATAACTTTATTTTACAAAAACTCTGGCAAGTTATATTTCATACAACTGGCTTCCTTTGTCCTACGTATTTGATGTTTTTAAAATGGCTGGATACATAGGGTTTCTCCAGCCAATGCCAAAGGGGTCAAGAACTGAGAGGTAGAGTCCCATTATGGTTGCTTTCATCTAAAAAGCCTGATTAGCTATTGTCTGTCTGTTTGACATTATGCAAGATTCTGTATAAATGTAATTATGGGAGGTTCCTGGCTCCCCAGAAAGTATCTAAACTAGGACTTATCATATAAGAATCTCTTTGTTATGTATACTGCATACAATGCTGTCCCCTAGAAAGCAGGCACTATTCTTTTATCTTGGTATTAGCTCTGGACCCTGTAACAGTATATTGCACACCGTAGGAGTTTAATAAATGTTTTCAGAGCAAACTGATAGTAATAACAAAGAAAAATACATCTCACTGAGAATAAGATAATTAAAAAGAATAAATTGTGGAAAAGCCCAAAAAGTATGGTAAGAGACTCTGGTAAATGATAGAAAATTGTTAAGTTAAAGGGAGTTTTCCCATTAAAAAGATTCCTCAGACGTTGAGACTTTCCAGTTAATGTAAAATGATTCCAATTTATCAACTGCACAGAAAGCAGAAAAAGCAAAATGAGCAAAAGATTAGTTATACAAAAACCCCAGGTATTACAAGCAAATTTTCCTTAAAGTGAAATTGAATACTTTGAGACTCAGATTATGAATTTCTACTTGATAGCATGAATTATTTATACAATACATGGCCCCTCCATTGTAATTGTACAAGGAAAAAGGAATTTTCTTGGGAAGCAATATTAAGGTACTTGCTAAACTGAACTAAGCATGAAAGTATACTATTAGCCACCAACTGAGATTTCCTGGCTTGTTTGTTTTCTACAATTTATACATGTGACTGGCCATTAAGGATTTAAGTCTAATTTTCCAGTTCTTCTAGGGGTTGGATTAGATCCCTTAAATCCTTTCCAACACTAAGGTCTATGAATTTAACTATAGTACAAATATTACTTTATAATTTCAATCTGAGATAAAACAATGGTAAAATTCCTAGATGTGCAAACAGATAGAGGAAATAAATAGGCAGCACTTTCCAGGCCCCATCAAGTCCTAAGGTACTCTCCCAATGGCCCCCTACTGCTACCACTAGAATCATATACAAAGTTCTCTGGCATATAAAATCCTTCATTACCTGGCCCCTTTTAGTCATACTGGTCTCCTTGCTATTTCCTCAAAAATGATGTCTTATCTCCTGACTCCAGGTCTTTTTTTTGGACTATCCTCCAGGCTTAGGCTGCTTCCCCATCTCACAGCTACAATCCCGGGTTTTCAAGATATAACTCAAACATCATCTTCTGCAGGAGGCCTTTATCTATCCCCACTCCTCCCAGCCTTCCCCTCTCAAAGGACCTATTTCTTATGTACTTTTGTTTGCATCTAATTATTTAGATGCTATCCCCATCCCACCCCCAATTAGAAAATAATCTCTTTGAGGATAGAGATTGGTTTGCTTGTCTTTATATCCTCAGCATTTAGCACAGCACCTGCCTGGCACATAAAGGGCTTAATAAACTTAGTAAATGTAATAACTGATAACTGGCTTTGTTCTCAAGTTTCATTCTAACCTGAAATGATCCTTCTTGAAAGGTCCTTTTTTTAGCCTCTATTTTATTTTCCCCTAGTCTATGTCTACTCAAGTCAGTTCTACCCAATGACAAGCTCTGAAGAATTAGATGAGATTTGTGATTTAGAAAATCTCAGGTGAGATGGAAATACCAAAACAACTTTTTTTGAATCTTAAGCTTACATATTCTAAGTATAAATCTTGACACTAAGGATTATTTTCAAACATATTTAGTATTCCTTGTAATGATGATACTTTATTACCAAGTCACATATAGAACCATTATTTCACACTATTAAAAAAAAGAAAAAAGGTCCCCATTCACCCACCCAAAGCTTTAGTCACAGCAACAAACACTTGGTGACACTTGTGGAGAGATGGGAGAGGAAGGTGTTTGTGGCAGTGTGTGAAGGGCCCAAGAGAACCAGTATCTATTCCTAGAATCACACAAAGAAACCAATTAGCAAGTTTTTTTTTTTAATAGCAAGGTCCTATGGCTACAATAATGCATCACACTCAAGCTATTGATTTGTTAAAAGGGAAGGAAAAAAACTTGAACATACCACACCTACCTAAGTACATATGGCAGATCATGGTTTAGCCTTTTTTACTTACAATTACAGATGCCAATCATTCCTAAAGGTTGATCTATTTAACATTAAAACCTTTGTAATTATTTCTATGGAGTTGAACCATAAGCTTAAAACTCCACTTATCCTGTGTTTAACAATCAAATCCAAAGTTAGGATCTAAATGCAGTAAGCTTGAAAATGATCACTGAAGTTGTAATTTTATTAGGCAATTTCTAGCATTCATTATTCCAGGAACCTTAATTCTCATGACTGTATACTCCCCAATTTCACTCCTATTTTCAAAGGTCACATTAAGCATAGTTGGGGCTCTAGTCCTAATGGTCCAGTTATATAAATGTTGCATTCCTTACTAATTCCCTCCAACCCAACCCCAGGGTAAAAAACAAATGGAAATAAAATTATTTATCTAAGTCACAAAATAGTCACTCAAAATTCTGCATGTCAGATTTATTTAGGCTTGGGTTATCAATTTCTTGGGGGTGTGGGGGAGGATCCTCACTTTTTTCTTTCTGGCTGCTGGTCACTTTTTAGCACTTTTCAAATTTCTTAATGCTTCTCCTAAAAGGGATACTGTAATTAAAAAAAAAAAAACCAACAGATTGGCAACAGGTCCAGTAAGATCTGCCAGGAGTAGATGGAAGGGGCAGGAGGGGGGAGAATTTGGGTGACAGGATGTCTTTGAAACAGTCCATACTCAGTTGCTCCCTTCCCTCCCATCTCCCTGTAAAAAAAATTAGGAGAAAGGGGGAAGGAGGTTTTGACAAACCACCAAGCTTAAAAAGAATAAGCCCCCCCATAAGATCTCTAGTTCTGGATGATGGAAACTCTATATAGGCTTTTCTCCTTTGCAATCAACATCACTTTTAATCTAGCAGCACGTCCATTTAAGAGTTTTAGTCTAGCTGTATTGAGGCTAGGGAACAGTCGGTTTCATCTTTGTATCTCAGCACCCAGCAGGATCCTGCACATAGTAGGTACATAATACTTTCCAAATTAACTAAGTCCTTTAACATACCTACCACAATGCCTGAGACTTAATACGCACTCCCTCATCAACAGTTACTATAATGCTACTGTACTGCAATTTTAATAAATCTAGAGACCACTATTCTCTTGGGGTAATATGAAAATTATTTCTTCATTATATACTTTATGAGTTTATTGCATACTTTGTCTTTAGTCCTCTCTCACATCTATTCTTTCGACTCTACCTTCAAGCCCTGGGCTACAGAAATTTTAAGAAACCCATAGTCTCATTCAATTCTTTAACTAAGAAATCAATTTGTGCCTCCATGGGGACAAATGTAATAAGAGATGAGAATAAAATAAAAAGATGCATTCTGGACTCAATTAAGTTGGAAGAAATATGCTACCCTACCCCAACCCTGAATTTTTTTTAACCTCCATCTAAAAAACAAAACAAAACATCAGTTTGAAACTGCCCACCTGATATCTAAAATGGAAATAATTAACACATTTGACTTAAGGTAGTAACTTTAAGGAACTTTTTTGCTTATAGTAACTCCACAATGTTGCAAATTAATTTAACTACTCCTTTTCAAATTACAAAGTCACCAGAAATGCTCAAGAATTATATTATTCTTGGACAGAAAAGGGAAAATGCTCTGCAAAACTAAGAGTCCTTCTACAGAATCCCAGTCATAGAGCCCACCTAGATCACTCCCCCTTCTTTTACAAATGAAGTTAGAGACCATATCTTCCTTCCAAGCCTGTGATCTTTCCACTTTAGGATGCTTCCTACAGAGTCCTTTTTAATGGCCAATAACTCAAACTTAGTATACTAAAACATTACTCAAATTAAATAATATTGATGGCCCAGTAACTCAAACTTAAACATATGCTATGTACATGTGTAAAACATGCTATTTAAACACACTTTATTGTAAATTCAACAACACATGCTCGAAATAAGGAAAAACCAAGCCAACTTCATGCTATCACCATAATTCAAATTGAATGATGTATACAGAAAGTTGCTACCAGGGAAAAACCCCGCCAAATTCAAGGCAATTAATGTGTTATTCAAAGTGAAATCTTTCTTCCACAGGCCCCCCACTCCCCCAATCACCACTCAAGACCTTAAGCTATATTATCCCAAGAATACTTTTTGGCTAATTAGTATCGCTAATGTACATGCAAAAGAAGCCTTCCGTTTTGAGCAGTTCAGGCTTTAACATTGACAATTTTTCATTCAATGAAGATACTTTTGGGGTGGGGGTAGGGAGGGTTGGCGCTAATGTAACCCACCACCAGAAGATCAAACCACGAACAAGATTAGATACCTTACTAGCTACTGTAGTATTGCCCTGGCGAAGTAACTGGTTCTCTGAAAAAAACAGGAAAACAAACAAAAAAGCAGAAACTCTGCAAACCCTGCAGGTTCTTCCGAAGAAATAACAATGTTCCCTAACGTGCGAAAACAGTTATGAAGTAACAACAACAAAAGCCAACGCGGCTTCCTCCAGTTAAAAAAAAAAAGTGACATTTTTATTGACCAGGGACCAAAGCTATTTCAAGACCTCCAAGAACGGGAGCTAACTGCTCCCTGTGGCCCTCGCCATTAGGCTCCAGTGGGGCAGGCTTGGGCCCGTTCAGGCCCCAGGAGCAGCGGAGGAGGATGGGGGGGTGGGGGTGGGGAGGTGCGCGCTCAGGGCCCCCCTCCAGGATGCTCCGGGGTCCAACCTCGGAGACTGCATCGGGGTAAGGAGAAGAAGGGAAGAAAAGAAAACCTAGGAGGATCGAGGAACGAAGGAAAGGGGGCGCCTGGGCTGGATAAAGGGAGGGGGGGGCAGCCGGATGGAGGAGGAGGAGGCGGAGGCCTGGCCGGGCTGCAGGCCCCGCGGCCTGGCCTGCCACCGCCACCGCGCTGCAGCCCCCGGGGGCCGGGCTGCGGCCTAACCGCCGGGTGGGGCGGGCCAGGTCGCGGCCTCCCCGTCCTCTCTCGGTGCGCCCGCCCGCCAGGCCAGTCCTCCCTCCGCACACGCCGCGGGGCGGGAAACCTCCCCGCCTCGGCGGGGCCCGCCCTCAGCCTTCGGCTCTCGGTTCCCGACCCCCGGGCCCAGCCTGCTTCCTGAAGCCTAGCGGACTTGGGGTCTCTTCCTTCTCCTCTAGCGCCACCGCCGCCTCACCCTCTGCCGCCGCCGAAGCTGCTGTAGGCCCGATCGTCGTAGGTGTCGAAGTCCGCCATTTGCCGTCTCCGCTCCGAGAGGAACCAGGGCGAGCGAGGAAGGACCCCGCAATATAACTCCCCCCCCCGCCCCGCCCCGCGGCCGGGGCTGCCCGCCGCGCTGCCTGATCGCAAACCGTCCGCACGCACGCACGTACGCACGTACGCAGCCGCCGCCGCGGCGGCAGCGGCAGCAGCCGCACGGGCGCACGCACGTACGCACGCACGCACGCAGGCCGCGCCGTGCCGCCACGCCGCGCCCGCCGCCCTGCGGCTCGGCTGGGCTGGGCTCGGCTGGGCTGGGTTGGGTTCGGGCCGACTCCCCCCTCCCTCCTCCCTAGGCTCTCCTCCCTCCTCCCCCTCCCTTCTCCTTCTGCGCGCCCCCCGCCCTGGCCCATTGTGTGCTGGCCAGCCTCCCTCAGACAGCGCCCCCGCCCGCCCAGGGGCCTAGTACGTCGCGCGCCGCCCGTCGCCCGCCGCCCGCCGCCCGCCTCGCGGCCGCGGCTGTCACTCACCCGGAGAACCGGGCAGGAGTCAAGGATCGGGTTCGAATCCCGTTTTCGGGGCCTCGGCTTCCCTTTCTGGAAAAGGAGAGGGCTGGGGAACTCCCCTGGACTGTCGCGGTGTGCGGAGCATCTTTACCGAAATCTGTTGTTTGTACCCCCTTTCCATTTACCCAAAGACCCTGTCCATAACCCCTCTCGCGTTACCTCACGGCCACGAATCCCACGGAGCTAGAGTTTTAAGTTGACCTATACTGTGTACAGTGCAGGGACCCCCAGAGGTCATCCAGCCCACACCCTTTCCCTCGCACCCCACTTTACAGATGAGGAAACAAATGCGGGGCTCCCAAAGCCGGGATGGCTTGTCTAGGGTCGCCCTGGCACTAGACTCAAGGGTAAAATTTGAACTCAAGCCCGCTGGCACTCTATACATGGGCCGACACGTGTTGGTCAGGGAAGAGGTACTGGGCCTGGAAAGCGAGGTTAAGTCAATGCACATTATTGAGAAAGGCAATACGTCTTGGCTAAAAGAAATACACCCATTTTAGAGAAGGCTCCGTGATTCCGACAAAGTCCCTCATCACCGAAATCCTTATTCTCTGCTTTCCCAACCCGACTCACTCCGGATCCTGCTGGAAGGGACTTGAGCAAGACCACCCAGCCCAACCTCTCCTTATATCCCGGAGCAAACTGAATAAAGACCAGAGGCTGAAATATTTACCTGAGGTCACAATGTTCCCAAGCGTCCTAAGGGCCTTAGGGGTGTTGGAATTTTTTCCTGAATGATTTTCACCCTCTTTAAATTTTTTTAAAATTTATTTTCTTTTTCCTTTTGAAAACTCTTACCTTCTGTCTTGGAATCCATTCTCTGTATTGGTTTCAAGCGCATTTATATATATTTTTTAAACCGTACCTTCCATCTTGGAATTAACACCGTGTATAGTTCCCAAGGCATTTAATTTTATTTAAAAACAAACAAACAAAAAACTCTCTTACCGGCAGAAAACCTGTAAGGACTAGGCTAAGGGGATTAAATGTCTTGCCCAAGGTCACACAGCTAGGAAGTATCTGAGTTGCATTTGAAACCCAGGACCTCCCTGGCTCTCTGTCCATTGAGCCATTTAGCTGCCCACAAGATACTTAATTATTATTATTTATTACTATTTAAACCCTTACCTTCTGTCTTAGAATGAATACTATATATAGGTTGCCAGGCAGAAGAGTGGTAAGAGCTAGGCAATGGAGGTTAGGTGACTTGCCCAGAGTCACACATCTAGAAAGTGTTTGAGAACAGATCTGAATCTACTTTTTTAAATTTTTATCCTTTGTTAAGAAAGATAGCTTCCCCCCTCAAAAAAAAAAAAATAGAACCATCAGAGAACTGATAAACTCTGAATATTGATTGAAGTAGAATTCTTTCACTTCCTTTATTTTTCTTGTTTGTGTGTGTTTCTTTTGCAACATGTCTAATGAATTCATATGTATAATCAGTATCATATTGCTTGCCTTCTCAAAGGATGGGAGGGAGAGAGAATTCAGAACTCAACTATTTTAAAATTAATTGGGAGCAGCTGGGTAACTCAGTGGATTGAGAGCCAGGTCTAGAGTCGAGAGGTCCTAGGTTCAAATCTGACCTCAGACACTTCCCAGCTGTGTGACCCTAGGCAAGTCTCTTAACCCCCATTGCCTACCCTTACCACTCTTCTGCTTTGTAACTATTGGTTCCAAGATGAAAGGTAAGGGTTTTTAAAAAAGTAATTAATTAATTAAAGGGGGGGGCAGCTAGGTGGTTCAGTGAGTGAATTGAGAGCCAAGCCTAGAGACAGCAGGTCCTGGGTTCAAATACAACCTAAGATACTGCCCAGCTTCATAATCTTGGGCAAGTCACTTGAACCCCCACTGCCTAGCCCTTACTGGTCTGCCTTGGAACCAATACAAAGTATTCATTCTAAGAGGGAAGGTAAGGGTTAAAAAAATGATTAAAATATTTAAATATTATTGAGAAATACTTAACAAATTAAAACAAAATTTAAAATGCAAGGGATAGCTTAGTGAGTTGCAGAAGGAAAAGACAAATAAAGATGATTAAAAAAACAAGATATCAATACAAATAATTGAAAAAGTTTTAAAGTAAGAGTCTGAAGTTGTCTAAGGTTCTCTTCCTCTGAATCTAGGATCCCTTTTCTGTCCTTAGTTTTCTTCACCAGCTTCACTATCTTCTTCAGAACCTTAGTATTTTTGACACAAGAATTAGAGATTTAGGATCAAAAGGGAACTCTGAAGCCATCTTTACCTCAACTCTCTTATTTTACACAGATGAGGAAAGGGAGTCCCAGGGAGGTGAAATGGAAATGCCCAAGGATGTTGGGGTAGTGTTAGAGATGGGTTTTAAATCCAGGTCCTAAGAACCTTTTTACCCTCTCTTGGAGACTCCCAGAAGCCTTCCTTGACCATCCCAGGCAATAGTGTTCCTTCCCCCAGTCCAGATTGTGGAGTTGCTGTCTGTCTCTTCTGTGGTCCTATTACCTAGCTCCTTCCTGTAAGTCTTGAAAGATGTCTTTGACATCTTTCATGGCACCTAACATAAGACTGGGCACATAGTAGGTACTCACATATTTGGAGAATCGATTTCCCTTGAATATTCCTCCCTTGATTCTCCTTTTATCCTTAGGGGTTGACATTCATGAGCATCTCAAGAGACAGCTTTGGAGGACGCCTTGTTTGCTGTGTGACCTCAGACAAGTCACTTACCCTCTCTGGTCCTCAGGTTCCTCCTCTTCCTCTGCAAAATAAGGAGGTTGGATTGGAAAACTTCAAATTTAAATTTCTTTGGCTGGGTGCATTCCACTCAGTCAAAAAAAGGGGGGCGGAGGTGGAATTCTTTAGATCTGTAAAATGAAGGTTTAATCATCTTTGAGGTCTCTTCTAGATCTAAAACTACAAATTTGTATTCTCTCTCTTTCAATCTCTCCTTCTCCCCTCCCCCCCCCACTGATTGGAATGGATTGTCAGCTGCTCCATTTTACCATTTTCCCAAGTTGGACCACTATGTCCTTCCTTTGAAATCCTATATATGTTATTTCATGCATTTAAAAACATTATTCTACGAAGGGGGTTCACTAGGCTTCACTAGGCTGCCAAATGGGTCTGAGACACACAAAAAGCAGCAAGGACCCCAGATCTAGACTCTCAGCTGGAACCTTTGGGGATTCACTTCTTGCTATTCATGTCAGAGGCCCCCAGAAGGGCTCTCACACCCCAGAGACACTTGGTTAGGAGTATGACAAAAAGGGACAAAGTGTTGCAGCTAGTCACAGCAGCAGTGGCTGCTGGCCAGCCCCCAGATATGCAACCTGTTACTTTGCGGGCTCAAGAGGAAGGCATGGAGGCCTCACCCTAGCAAAGGCCCTGGCCATGAGGCTGAACTTCTTAGAGAGTTCCTGCTCAGTAACCAGGGTTATCCTTCTCCCTCATCATAAAGGGCTCTTGGGGTGTTGGGGCTGACACACTCATCATCAAGGCAAAAGCCTCAATTAGAACGGGGCAAAGGAGAGCCCGCAAGCCAAAAATGGCAACCCACAAACCCAGCCTGGCTTCATGCTAATTGGAAGGGGAAAGCAAAGCGATGGAGTCAGGGCGTTTTGTGAATGGGGAACAGGCACCATCATCGTTTTATTATTGAACTAACAATGCAGAAGGTGCATTGTTCACCCAGTAACCATGTGCCTGGCAAGAGATGTGTGGGCCAGCTAGCAGAGGAGCTGGAAATCAGTGCATTCTTTGAAGGAACCTTGAAGTGAAGAATCCTGGAGGAATGCAAATAACCATCCTGACAGCTTGATCTGTTTCCTAAATTTGGGTTATTTATGTATTAGCTTTGCAGACAATAGGGTGCTTCTGTATTATTTCATGCATAATGGCAAGGTCCACTTGGGGCCAGGCTGGATTTCTAAATCCCTCCTAATAGAAGACTTGTAATATAGCATAAAATGGTAAATAGTAACTATGCCCAGGGCAGCTAGGGAGTTCAATGGATAGAAAGGCAGGTCTGGAGGTGGGAGGTCCTGGGTTCAGATCTAGATCTGGACACTTCCTAGCTGTGTGACTCTGGGCAAGTTCACTTAACTCCCATTGCTCAGCCCTTACCATTCTTCTGCCTTGGGAGTAATATTTAGTATCAATTCGAGGACAGAAGATAAGGAATCAAAAAATCATAACTGTACCCTCTTACTGCTAGAATGAATGACTGATCATTGATAATGGATCACATTTGATCCTTCTAGAATTTAGTAGCTAGAAAGGACCTTGGAGAACACAACAACCCTTGCATATGGATAGGGCAAGTCAATCCCTGTCTTACACTAAAGAAAATTCAGACCTAGAGAAATGAATTCATTTGCCCAGGGGTTAACAGGGGAGGTGAGGCTGGAGTCCAAGTCTCCAGACTTCCAGGTCAGTGCTGATTTTATAGATAACAGAACTGAACAGATATATTTTGGCAGAATTTTTTTTTTATTTCAATAACAACCACCACCATCATAACAATGAAAATACAGAAGCACCTTGAATGGATTCTTTCTCCTACTCAGAATCAACACAACCTTCCCTGGAGGTGGTCACCCAGCTTTTGCCTTCAGACCTTTACTGAAGGAGATCCATTGCCTCCTAAGGGAGCCCCTTCCACTTTTGGACACCTCCTCCCAAATTTGCATCATCTGCTAATTGGGGAAACAGGTCACCTATTCCTTCATCTAAGTGATTTATAAAAATAGTAATCACCAGAGGTGGGGCAGCTTGGCATGAGAGAGAACTCTGGCCTCTAAAGCAAAAAGACCTGGCTGGGTTCAAGTCTGGCCTCTGACACATATTGGCTCTGTGTGTATGTGTGTGTATGAGAGACAGAAACAGAGACAGAGAGAGACAGAGAGAGACAGAGAAAGAGACAGAGAGAGAATGGGGGTCCATTATTTAATCACTTAGTGCCCTCCAAAAGGTTATAAACTTCAGAGAAGATTCAGTCCTTGTTGGTAGACTCCATTTCCTTTGTGTGTCCTGGAAGGAATCAATAATCAATAAACAAGTTTTTATTAGGAGTCTAATTAGGTATCATATCCTATTAGCTCATTTCACAGAGGAGGAAAAACTGAGGCATTTTAGGGTAAAATGATTTGCCCATGGTCACCTAGCTGCCAAATGTCTGAGGTTGGATTTGAATTCAGATCCTTCTGACTTTAGGCTCAGTGTTCTATCCACTCTACCACCCTGGCACTAGTGATACCAAACCCTAAGTGAAATAGTTTCTGTCTTCAAAGAGCCTTCATTCTCTCCAGAAAGAGGGTAAGTACATATACAAGTCTACACAAACTATATACAAACACAGAACACTCATCATCTCTTGCCCTGGACTTGTTCCAGACCAGCTGATGCCGTTTCAGGACCTGCACAAACCAGAGCCATGAGCCAGTCTGGCCTTTCTCCTCACCTACTACACCAACCCATTGAATTCAATCCAGATTAACTCTAAATTTACCATAAGCACCTTTTGCTCATACTTTTTATACAAAATAGTTCCTGCTCTTCCATTCAACTGGGGGTGTGTAGCACAAACAGAAAAATGAAAAGTAAAGAGGATAATTTGAGGAAAGAGTGAGTGCTGGGAAGATCAAGGAAGGCTTCATGTAGGAGGCAGATCCTAGGAAGAGCCAAAAATAGGGAACAGAAAATGAATCCTGAAAGATACAGATTCTGAAGTTCTATGGCCTCTTCCATGAAACCTTCTCGGATGAATCAATGGTTTATTCACTTCCCAGTCCAACTGGGCTTGGAGTCCTCCCACCCTCTCCCTCACCCCAGCTTCTCTCATTGACCTCCATTCCAGTTATGTCTCTGCTCTGGCCCCCACACCTAAAACGCAATAAAATACACTTACCCATGGTTTATGTATGATGGAAATACCTTACTGCCCATTCTTGTATTGGCTTAAGGATTTTATTCTACTGTTTGTATGTCCTGGCTGTATGTATCTGTCTCGATGTTGTCTAACTGGGAATGTGAGCTCCGGAAGGGCGAAGGGTCTGACCTATAAAGTTCCCTCTGTAGCTTAGCACTAGCTTCTGCATAATCAGGTGCTTAATAAAGGCTGTTGGTGATGGTGCTGCTGATGATGCCAGAGCTGATGGTGCTGATGATGCTGATGCTGATGAGGCTGCTGATGATGCTGGTGCTTGTGTAGGCGATGACAATGGTCATGACCACATCATGATCACCATGTGAGGACAGTCCTGTGTGGCATGGGGTGTGTTGGAAAGATCTTTGGTCAGAGAATCTTAGACTTAGAGAAGGGACTTCGGAGGCCACGTCGTCCAGCCCACATCTGGCAGGAGGAATAAATAGCCTGTACGTGTCACAAAAAGTGATGGGGCAACCTTGACTTCAAGACCTCCAGGGAGGGAAAGCCCATACCTCCTAAGGCAGACCTCTCTGCTTTTGGACAGCTCCCTCTCAGTCTTCTGCTAGCTCCCAAAGCATGCTACTTACACCCTTAATCTAATGAATTAGTAAAGGTGTTCAACAGAACAAGAGAGGAAGCAGAAAGAGCAGCCTCACTGAATGAGGAAAACCTGGGTATTTCTGATCTATCCTATCTGGGTGACCCTAGAGAAGTCATTTGACCTCTAAGGGTCCCAGGCAAATGTCTAAAACTCTTAAAGTGCAGAGGAGGCTCAGTATGAATGAGATTCTCTCTTACAATGGCCACTTTAATTCCATTGAATTTAATCAAATAAGTATATATTTAGTGCCTGCCATGTTGGTTCCTTCCAGGCTTACATTAAAATAAGGGCTAACACTATTGACATTGCAAAGAGTGTATATTATAGACACAAGAAATATGAAGTGATTTGGAGCACCCAAAATTGGGGAAATCAGAAAAGGCCTCTTCTAGCATGGGACACTTGAATTCAGCCCAAAAGTGAACTAGGAGTGTGGTGGATAGAGGTTGGGATTTGGAGTCCAGAACTTGAGTTCAAATCCTGCCTCAGACACATTCAGATAGAAGCTATATATGTCCCTAAACAAGTCACTTTACCTCTCTTTGCTTTGGTTTCCTCATCTGTAATATGGGAATAATACGAATACTTATCTCAAAGGGTTGCTGAGTTAACATGTTAAAGTACTTTGCAACCTTAAAGCACTACATAAGTACTAATTATTAATATTAGTGAGTTAATGTTAATATTTTGATTAATTATTATTACTATTAATAATAGGGGGAGGGCAAAATTGCAAACACGGGGCAAGGCAACAGATATAGAACATGGAATATTGTAAAAAGGACAGAGTGGACCCATTTGGCTAGAATGCAAAGTATGCAAGTAAGACATTATAAAGAACTGGGAAAGATAGTCTTGAGACAGATTTTGAAAGGGTCAAACAAGAGTTTGACTTTGTATTTTATCCTCAACCAGGGGTTCTGAACCTTTCTTGTGTCCTGGGCCGCTTGGACGGTGTCTGGTGAAGTGTACTGACCCCTTATTTGCATCATAAACAAAATATATTGGATCACAGAGGAAACCAATTATATTGAAATCCAAATGGGGCAGGTAGATGACACAGTAGATAGAGCCCCAGTCCTGGAGTCAAGAGGCCCTGGGTTCAAGTTTGGCCTCAGTTACTTCTAGCTGTGTGAGGCCATGGACGAATCAATGAACCCCTATTGCCGAATCCTTGACTTTTTGTCTTAGAGTTGTTATTAAGATGGAAAATACTGGAGAAGAAGTCCGAATTTTTTCTTTTATCTTTTCTTTTTACCTTTTTCTTTTATATTTTAATTAATTAATTAATATTATTTATATTTTATTCTTTTATCTTCTTTTATTTTTTCCAGTGCCTTATTTTAAATTTTGGGGTAAGTATGCATCTGTGCATTTCTAAACTTTTTTTCTATGTCATCCGCTGGCCTTCCTGTGTTGTCTGTGGCTTCTGCAGAACTCCCCCCAAATTCCCATTTAATTTCTTATGCCAACCCATGATATATCAAAACTGCAATGGGGAATGTCATGCTGTAATATGGTAGTGAGGTACACACACATGGCTAAAGAAAGTCCTCAACTGATAAAATAGTGAGAATAAATTCTATTATTAGATAATACAGTTTGTCAATTTAGCATAACGGGTTCTAGTTTGTTTTAGACCTTTAGATGGAGTGATGTTTTTCAGCAATAGCGTAAACAACTGTGTGATATTTGATGTAGTAAACAACATACACTTTTCTTAAAAGCAACTGATAAACATATGCAGAGCTTCCGACAAGACAATCAATGAGGAAATACCCATAAACAACTTAATCAGTAACTTTCTAGGGAATTGTCAATCAAATTATGTGGTAAATGACTTCAGTGAAAATTATAAACACCCACCTGAGCTCCTAGTCATTAGCCTGTTCTTAAGTAGGGCTGGCTCTTATATTCCCAGAAATTGAGACTAGCACAAGTCTGGATGGATCAGGAACAGTGTTGATTGGTTGGCAGGGATTGAAGACTTGCCAGAAGACTACGCCAGAGGAATTTGGCCTCACTTGGCTTTTAGCTGGACTGAGGGAACTAGATCTAGTCCAGTAAAAAAGAAGACTCTTGAATCTCTAAAACATTGGGGTGGTAGTGTTATGTTTTTAGAAGATATCATCTGCCTGCTTTGATTGATAAAAATGTGATCGCATGACTATGATGTATAAACCTAATTAGTGTTTTGGTCTCACTGATCAGCACATATAATGGTGAGTCAGATAGGCCACACTATACCTTCTTCGTGGTCCCTCTCAGTTTTCTTGCTTTATTTTCTTAGTGGCCTGCCTCTCTATTGGATGATAGGCTAAGTAAGAAACCCTCTTAGGCCTTTGGAAAATCAGCATTCCTCCCCTCTTCAAGGTTTCATAAACTTACTTCCTTTTTCTCTTCAAGGCTTTACAAACTCGACTTTTATTCTACATTTCCAAAGACTTTCCTATATTCCCTCAGTCCCCCTGGCCACTTTTTAAAAATCAACACTGAGGGTGATCTTGTTAAATTATATGTACAAATTAGCATCGTATGAACCTGATCAATCTTTCGATGGTTCAAATAGTTGTCCAGAGTCCAGTAAAATGATCACTGCTGACGGTCATGGAAATCATTGAAGCAAGATTCATAAAGATAATTTAGTCCAACTTGATGAAGCCGATGTCTTTTGCATATTGTTGGAAGCACTGGCAGCACATGTTCAGATTGTCCTTGAAGATCAGGCCATGCCATTTAGAACATAGGCAGCACCTTATGGCCAGATTTGCAAGGGTGGCTCCAATAGAGATGCCAGAAAGAAAGGCATAAGATAAAAGTCCCATGGTCACTTTTGATTGACTTTTTAATTACCTTTCTAGGTGAAAAAAAACATACACCACATTCTTCACTTGCCTCTTTGGAGCATCAGCACCTGGCACATGCCATTTGAACTTTAAAATGAGTTTCCAGGGGGCAGCTAAGTGGCTCAGTGGTTTGAGAGCCAGGCCTAGAGATGGGAGGTCCTGGGTTCAAATTTGACCTCAGACACTTCTTGGCCATGTGAACCTGGGCAAGTCATTTAGCCCCCATTGCATAGCTCTTACTGCTTTTCTGTCTTAGAACCAATACACATTGATTCTAGTATTCTAAGACGGAAGGTAAGGATTAAAAAAAAACAACAACAAAAAACAAAATGAGAAATATGCATTGTGGGATGATGGTGGAGTAGGGCATGCTGCTTCCTTGCCCTTCTAATACTCTCCACATAACAACCAAAAAGAACACCATAGAATTTAATGCTAAAAGCAGAGAAAATTGTCAGGAGTCAGGAGTGAAGTTGAACAGCTAGGGACAACTAGGGAGAAAGGCTTCTGACTTCCCTGGCCTCCATCCTACCACCAGAGCTTCTAGGGGCAAGAAAGAACAACTGATAAGACAGAATAAACAAAACAGCTCCTGAGGGCAAGATTGGCAACCTTACCTGGTTTTCTAAGCTTATATCCTGGAGGATACCACTGGTATCTTCAGGTGGACAGTCCAGAGAATAACTTTCTTGGTGACAGCCTCAGCTTGGGAGATCTCCAGTGGCCCAGAGCTTGAGGGAGTGAATACTACAGAGTCCACAGGAGCCAGAATCTAAAGGCAAGACCTCAAGTCTCACTACTAACAGGCAAGGGACTTTGGAGGCCAAAGGAACATGGACAGGATGCTTGCTCTATACCAGGGTGTTGCATTGGACGAGGAAGAATGAGGAAAGAGCATGTAATGGTGAGTATGGGTGCTAATGGATCGGAGAGAAAGAACCCAACTGTCAATAGTTACCAAGGAGACAAAGAAAGTGTGGGTTCAAACTCAGAGGGCAATGAAGTAAAAATACTTACTTTGAAAACAGCAAAAGAAATACAATAAATGACCACAAGCTCAAAAAGAGCTTTTGGAAGAGCCTTAAAAAAAGACATCAAAAAATAAATGATAGAGGGTAAGGAAAAACTAGGAAAAAAAAGAACAATGCAAGATAATTAAGAAAATTATAAAAGAAAGATCACCTAAATGGGAAATGAGATCCAGAAACTCCTGGAAGAAAATAATCTATTAAGAACTAGAATTGGACAAAGGGAAGCTAGTGAAGACAACAAAAAATAATGAAACAAAAATCAAAGAATGAAATAATAAAAGACTGACCTTGAACTGACTTGGAAAATAGATCAAGGAGAGACAATATAAGAATAGTTAGACTCCTGGAAAGTTACGAACAAGAGAGTTTAGATACCACACTCCAAGAAATCATCAAGGAAAACTGCTCAGAAATTCTAGAATCAGAGGATAAAATAGAAATTGAAAGAATCTGTCAATCACCATCTTAAAGAGACCCAAAGATGAAAATGCACAGGAACATCATTGCCAAGTTCTGCAGCTCCTAGGTTAAGGAAAAAAAAATACTACAAACAAGAAAAATATATATAATTTAAATGCTATGGAGCTAAAGGGATTTAAAAGACTGCCTGCCCTTTGATCCAGCCATACCACTGCTGGGTTTGTACCCCAAAGAAATAATAAGGAAAAAGACTTGTACAAAAATATTTATAGCTGCTCTCTTTGTAGTGGCAAAAAAATTGGAAAATGAGGGGATGCCCTTCAATTGGGGAGTGGCTAAACAAATTGTGGTGTCTGTTGGTTATGGAATACTATTGTGCTTAAAGGAATAAATGAATTGAAGGGATTCCATGTGAACTAGAGAGACCTCCAGGAATTGATGCAGAGCAAAAGGAGCAGAACCAGGAGAACATTGTACACAGAGACGGATACATTATGACACAATTGAATATAATAGACTTTTCTACCAGCAGCAGTGCAATGATCCAGGACAATTCTGAGGGACTTATGAGAAGGGATTCTATCCACATCCAGAGAAAGAACTGTGGCAGTAGAAACACAGAAGAAAAACAACTGCTTGATCACATGGTTTGATGGGGCTATGATTAGGGATATAGACTCTAAACAATCACTCTATTACTAATATTAATAATATAGAAATAGGTCCTGATCAGCAATACATGTAAAACCCAGTTGAATTGTTTGTTGGCTATGAGAGGTGGGGTAGAAGGAGGGGAGGGAAAGAATATGAATCATGTAACCATGGAAAATATTCTAAATTAATTAATTAAAAGACTGGAGCAGAATATATTATGGCCCAGCTGATACAAAGAAAGCAAGGGTAGCAATCATGATCTTTGAGAAAGTTAAAGGTAAAATAAATATAATCAAAAGAGATAAATAGAAAAACTATATTATGTTAAAAATTATCATAGATAATAAAGCATTATCAATTTAAAATTTAAATGGGGTGTATGGGGTGCTCAGGGAGGGGTAATATCTTTGGTATGGAGGGCTTGTTGTGCCCTCTTAGGGCAGCTCTCCAGCCTCTAACCCTCACCTGACACCCAGCTCTCACTTGTGGCTCCCAGTAGCTGCTAGCATGCGGCAGTGGCCACACCCTGGGCAATGGCTTCGACAGGGTGGCTAAACCTTGTGAGGGTAGCCATCGGGTCATCGTGGACCCCTGGTGAACTAGGGCTTTGCTCACCCAGCATGTGAAGACTGCTTCGGCTGAACAGATGGAAGAAACCAATAAGAAGATTCAACGGCTGAGATGGCGACGCAGCAAAGCACTGTGGAGTGCTTAGGGCATGTTGGAGCACAAAAGACAACACGGCCATCCAATGCAGCTGAAGAAGTCTCCAGATGTAACGACTTTTCGTGCCACTGGACCCAGGCTTTGAATGCCAAGAGAGTGGGACTGCCTCTGTGCATCGACTTTTCCACTTAAATCTTCATGCACAAATGTCTTTGTGCACAAAAACACACAAAGACAATAGTCATCCTCGGTTACCGAGAGACTACTACTATCAATTTAAAATATATATTCAACAAATGTTAAGCATATAGATTTTTAAGAGAAAAATTAAATGAGTTACAGATGGAAATAGATAGCAATACAATAGGAGAGTACTTTAATCTTTCCCTCTTGAAATTATATAAATTTAATTTAAAAAATGAATAAGAAAGAAGTCAAGCAGATGAATGGAATCATAGATAGATTAGACATGATAGATATCTGGAGAGAACTGAAAGGAACAGAAGAGTGTACTTTCTTCTCCATGGCACTTTCATAAAAACTGACCATGTATCAGAACAACAACAACAACAACAAAATTATAGCTAAATGTAGAAAAGCAGAAATATTAAAGGCAACCTTCTCATACCATAGTGCAATAAAAATTTCATGTAATAATGGACTATGGAAACAAAAAGTAAAAACGAATTGGAGACTAAGTAACAGTCTTAAAGAATGAGTGGGTAAAATAATAAATTATTGAAACAATAATTCACCAAAGAAATGATAATATGAGATAACTGAGTAAAACCTATGAATAAAGCAAAAGCAGTAATTTGATGAAAATTTGTATTTCTAAATACTTAGATAAAATAGAGAAAGAAAAGACCATTGAAATGGGAATGCAATTTTTTTATTTTTTAATATATTTTATTTGATCATTTCCAAGCATTATTCGTTAAAGATATAGATCATTTTCTTTTCCTCCCCCCTCCATAGCCGACGCGTAAATCCACTGGGCATTACATGTTTTCTTGATTTGAACCCATTGCTTTGTTGATAATATTTGCATTAGAGTGTTCATTTAGAGTCTCTCCTCTGTCATGTCCCCTCAACCGCTGTATTCAGGCAGTTGCTTTTCCTCGGTGTTTCCACTCCCATAGTTTATCCTTTGCTTATGAATAGTGTTTTTTTCTCCTGGATCCCTGCAAATTGTTCAGGGACATTACACCGCCATTAATGGAGACGTCCATTACGTTCGATTATACCACAGTGTATTAGTCTCTGTGTACGATGTTCTCCTGGTTCTGCTCCTCTCGCTCTGCATCACTTCCTGGAGGTTGTTCCAGTCTCCATGGAACTCCTCCACTTTATTATTCCTTTTAGCACAATAGTATTCCATCACCAACATATACCACATTTTGCTCAGCCATTCCCCAATTGATGGGCATCCCCTCGTTTTCCAGTTTTTGGCCACCACAAAGAGCGCAGCTATGAATATTTTTGTACAAGTCTTTTTGTCCATTATCTCTTTGGGGTACAGACCCAGCAGTGCTATGGCTGGATCGGGAATGCAATTTTTAAAAAAACTAGAAAAAGAACAAATTAAAAGCCCCCAACTAAACCCCATATTAAAAATCCTGAAAGCTAAAGGTGAGATCAACAAAACTAAGAAAACCATTGAATTAATAAATAAGTCTAGGAAATGGTTTTTTGAAAAAAAAAAAACAAAGTTGATAAACCATTAGTTAATTTAATTTAAAAAGAGAGAAGAAAACCAAATTGTTATCAATAAAGAGGAAAAGGGTTCATATACCACCAACTAAGATGCAATGAAAGCAATTATTAGAAGTTATTTTGTTCAATTATATGAAAAAAAATTTAAAAAGAAAAAAAAAAGAATACTCACCAAAAAAACCCCAAACTGCTTAGACTATCAATGCAAGAAATAAAATAACTAAATAAGCCTACTTTAGAAAAAGAAAGTGAACAAACCATGAATGAATATTTGATGGAAGAAGCACCAGGACCAGATGGATTTACAAGTGAATACTACCAAACATTTGAGAATCAACTAATTCAAATATTAGACAAATTATTTGAAATAACAGGGCGAGAAGCAGTTTTACCAGACTCCTTTTATGAAACAAATATAGTACTGTTACCTAAACCAGGAAAAGCAAGGGAAGGATTAGTCAAAAACAAAGTCTAATGGAATGAGAAACAAAGAGAAGAACAGTATAAGATAATAGGACAAGGAGAAATACATACAATCACAACTCTGAATGTGAAGGGTATGAACTCACCCATAAAACAAAAGAGCATAGCAGAACAGATTCAAAATCAGAATCTAATAATATGTTGCTTTAAGAAATATATTTGAAAAAGATACACATAGAGCAATAATAAGGACCTGAAATAGTATATATTATATTTCAGTTAAAATTTTAAAAAGATAGTGGTGACAATCATGATCTTAGACAAAGTAAAAACACAAAGAGACCTAACTAAAAGAGATAAACAGGGAAATTACATTTTGTTGAAAAGTACTATAGACAATGAATTAATATAAATATTTAATATATGCATCAGATGGGATAGCATCTAAATGAGAATATAGAAATATATCACTAAGATTATATGCTCTGATGAGGTCATATTTACCAGGAATTCAGAGTTAGAAACATTCAGGGAAATTATAAACATAATTGACCATATTAATAACCCACTTAAAACTCCCCCAACAAAAACATATCATATCAAAAAGGGCAGAGAAAGCTTTTGATAAGATATAATATCTTTTTCTGTTGAAACATACCAGAAAGAATAGTAATAAATGGACTTTTCCTAATGTGATAAGCAATATATATCCAAAAGAGCAGCTAGTTGGTGCAGTGGAATGAGCACCAGACTTGGAGTCAGGAAGATTTGAGTTTAAATTTGGTGTCAGACACTTACTAGCTTTCTGACCCTGTCCAAATCATTTGACTGTTATTTGCTTCAGTTTCACATCTGGAAAACAGGAACACATTGGATAAAGAAATGGCAAAGCACTCCAATATCTTTGCCAAGAAAATCCCATGGACAAAAAGCATTTGGGATCATGTGGTATCAACAATAATCTATCTAAAACCATGATATAGACTCTCTGTTGTGGATATAAAAAGGAAGCCTTTCTAATAAAATTAAGAGTAAAAAGAATAAAAAATATATAATTACAAATAAATATAAATATATAATAAATGTATATAAATAAGTATAACATAATAAAAATGTTAATTATTGCTATTCCTATTCAACTTATTGCTAGAAAGATGAACTATCACAATAAAACAAGTAAAAGAAATTGAAATAGACCTAGCCTAAGAAGGAACAAAGTATCACTTTTTGCAGATAATAGGATGGTTTATTTAAAGAATCCTAGAGAGTCAGTTGAAAAACAAATTGAAACAATAATGTCAATAATGTTGCAGGATAGAAAATAAACCACATAGATGGTCATTATCTTTGTATATTACAAAAGAAATCTAGCAGAAAAGGATAGAAAAAAGAAATCTCATTTTGAATACTTACAGATATAAACAAATCATTGGGAGTTTATCTGCCGGGTCACACACAGAGGAACCATATGAACACTATTATAATCCAATCTTTACACAAATAAAGGCAGATTTAAATAACTGGAGAAAAATTTTTTTTCTTCGGTAGGCCAAGCCAATCTAATGAAAATGACAGTGTTAGCTAAATAAGTTTACTCATTTAGTGCCATAGCAATCAACCCAGTAAAGAATTACCTTATGGGGCTAAAACAAAATAACAAAATTCATCTGGAGATCATTGGTGATACTAAGTAAGAGGTGATCCATCAGACCCTCAGCCCTTCCCCAAACAAAATGCTTGTTCCTTCATTTATTAACCAAATTATGTTAAAAAAGAAGACAGTCCTTAGGATTCCCAAGGACAAAGAAAATGCAAAAAGTAGCAGACTATTAATTAAATAAAAAATTTTAAGAAAAAAAAAAAGTAGCAGATCAGATGGTATCTCGGTATCTCTGACCTGGATCCCAGACACAGGAATACACAGTAATTCTTCCTAGTATATAGGAATGAATAATAATACATGAAAGATAATTTCTTATAGTTCCCAGGAAAAATTATCTTTCATATATTCTCTTTCTTTATTCCATATATATATAGAGAAGAGTGAGATGGGTTAGGCAATTAGGATTAAGTGATTTGCCCAGGGTCACACAACTAGGAAGTGCCTGAGGCTGGACTTGAAACCAGGACCCCTGGTCTCTAGGCCTGGCTATCTATCTATCCACTGAGCCACCTAGATAGCCCAGAAGTCTAATTTCTAAGATATAAAGGGAACTGATTCAAATTTATAAGGATAATTCTTCAATGGCTAAATGATCAAAAAGTCATTTTCCAGAGGAAGAATTCCAAGCTATTTAAAGCCTCCCGGCCAGCGGGAAGCCTTATGGTAGGAAAATAGAAAAGGGATCGAAGTTTTGGATCCCACAAAGGGCGTGACAGAGCCAACCTTTGAGATGTCAATAATGAGTCAGTAATCAGTTATTATTAATATTTTGGAGCTGCAGCCATGCTCCGATCAATGGACGCCACTGAAAGGCTATATTCCATCCAGAGATCCCAATTTAACACTGCACTGGTCAGGGGATGATATAGTTAAGCTGGGAGAATGAATAGAGACTAATAGAGAGGTATTAGCATTGGAAAAGAAAGAGAGACACCTGGCCAAAGGCCAGGCCTCAGGTAAAGATAGGGAGGAGAGAGAAAGGTGGAAAGAGTGTTGAGCAAACCTGTA
>NC_077228.1:521441190-521508690 GCF_027887165.1 Monodelphis domestica
TTCTGCCTCTCTCTCTCTCTCTCTCTCTCTCTCTCTCTCTCTCTCTCTCTCTCTCTCTCTCTCTCTCTCCTCTCTCTCTCTCTCTCTCTCCCCCCCACCTCTCTCCCCTTTTATCTTCCTTAATATCTTCCCTCTATTGCAAATAAACTATTATAAATTCCATTCTATTTTAGTAATTCATTTTGGGATTTAGAATCCCTGGTGACCACAAAATTAATTATTAAGTCCAACCAACCATAAATCTAACAACCCACATCACTTGGCCCTCCAAGTGTTCCCTGTGGAAGAACGGCCCAGTGATCTCTGGATCCTGATTTAGCAACCATGTGAAGAGGTCAGTTGGTTCTGGATTATACTGAGCAAAGGCCCACTCTGGACAAATATTTCGTTCTTTTTCATTGGTATAGTCATTTCTTCTCTTCTTCCCAAAACTGGTTATCTCATACATGGCAATCTAAAATGGACTACATTGGCCCCATTCTGTTGTAGAAATTATTATTGTTTGATACATGTAAACCCCAGTGGAATTGCTTGTTGGCTCCAGGAGAGGGGAGGGAAAGAACATGAATCATATAACCCATGGAAAAATATTCTAAATAAAATAAATACATTGATTAAAAAAAGAAATTATTATTGTTGTTTCATTTCTGTCCAACTCTTCATGACTCCATTTAGGGTTTTCTTGGCAAAGATAAGTGGGTTGGAGTAGTTTACCATTTCCTTCTCCAGTTAATTTTACAGAGGAAGAAACTGAGGCAAACAAGTAAAGTGACTTACTCAGGTTCACACTGCTAGTTTGTATCTGAGGCCATATTTGAACTCAGATCTTTCTGACTCCAAAGACTGTGTTTTATCCATTGTACCACCTAGTTGCTTCTAGTGAATTCAGAATTCCCAACTTAACCACCTACTTAGAGCGAATATACAAAATCCTCCAGTATAGGGCATCCTTTAGCTATATGTGATGCCATTTCCACTCCTCCCAGCCTCCCCACCCCTTACCCCAACTTAGGACTTTGTTGATCAATTTCCTGATAGATAGGGGGTATATGGGGTGCTCAGAGAGGGGTAGTATCTCTGGTATGGAGGGCTTGTCGTGCCCTCCTAGGGCAGCTCTCCAGCCTCTGACCCCCACCTGACACCCAGCTCTCACTTGTGGCTCCCAGTAGCTGCTAGCATGTGTCAGTGGCCACACCCTGGGCAACAGCTTCGACAGGCTGGCCAAACCTTGTGAGGGTAGCCATCGGGACGTCGACCCCTGGTGAACCAGGGCTTTGCTCACCCAGCATGTGAAGACTGTTTCAGCTGAACAGACGGAAGAAACCAATAAGAAGGTTCAACGGCTGAGAGGGCGACGCAGCAAAGCACTGTGGAGTGCTAAGGGCGTGTTGGAGCACAAAAGACAACACGGCCATCCAATGCAGCTGAGGAAGTCTCCAGACGTAACAATTTTTCATGCCACTTGACCCAGGCTGCCAACGCCGAGAGAGTGGGACTGTCTCTGTGCATCGGCTTTTCCACTTAAATCTCTTTCACGCACAAATATCTTTGTGCACACTCATCTATCCTAACCCCGTCCACCCCCTTCAAGACCTGCGGCGATGGGGGAGTGAGGACGCAAAAGGTTGAGGTGACCACTGGCAGTTGTAGTCACGATCCTGCACGTAGGCAGCCCACGCACCAGTGGTCGCTCGGCCCTGTGGGCAGCAGGGACGTTCGGCAGAATCCTGGGCGACTGAGCAGCCCTCTCTAGGACAGCACTGCTCACCCTAATTAAGGGAGGGGACTAGAAAAGGTGTCCCAAACATTGCCTGCCCTACAAACACCCCGTCAGCACACCGCGGCTGGCGGGTCATCCCTTTAAGCGGTCGAAATAAAAGAAAAAATACAAAGAAACTCCTACTAGGAGCATGGAACATCAGGACATTACTTGACAGAGAGAATACCCCAAGACCTGAGAGAAGAAGAGCTCTAATCGGTAAAGAACTGGCGCGATATAACATCGACATCGCAGCCTTAAGCGAAACACGCTTACCAGAAGAGGGATCACTCAGCGAACCCACCACTGGATACACCTTCTTCTGGAAAGGTAGAGCCTCAAATGAAGACAGAATCCACGGTGTTGGCCTGGCTATCAAGACCAGTTTGCTCAAACAGCAGCCAGACTTGCCTGTGGGCATCAGCAAGAGGCTCATGAAGATCCGTTTGCCTCTCAGCAAAGACCGGCATGCCACAATCATCAGCGCATATGCCCCAACACTGACCAGCACAGAGGAGACCATCGAGCAGTTCTACTCTGACCTGAGTGCCATCCTGCACTCAGTGCCCACAAATGACAAGTTGATACTACTGGGAGACTTCAACGCCCGCGTTGGCCAGGACCATGAAAGATGGAAAGGAGTGCTCGGTAAACACGGCGTGGGCAAAATGAACAACAACGGCCTACTGCTACTCAGCAAATGCTCAGAGTTCAAACTCACCATCACGAACGCTGTGTTCAGAATGGCGAACAAATGTAAAACAACGTGGATGCACCCAAGATCAAAACAGTGGCATCTCATTGACTATATCATTGTACGCCGGTGAGACATCCAGGATGTAAAGATCACCAGAGCCATGAGCAGAGCTGAATGCTGGACAGACCACCGATTGGTTAGAGAGACTCTTCAAATGTGCATTGTGCTTCGCCATCCAAAACACGCCCAGACAGTTCGCGCATTTTACAAGGTGAGTCTTCTTAGAGATCCATCTTATTTGCAAACATTCCAGTCCTGCCTGGACAACAAGCTGTCTGCCAAGGGACCACTCACTGGAAGCTCAACCGAGAAATGGAACCAGTTCAGAGACGCAGTGAAGGAAACATCAAAGGCAGTCCGAGGCCCAAAACAACACAACCACCAGGACTGGTTCGACGAGAACAACACTGCTATTGAAGACCTATTGAGCAAGAACAAAGCCTTTATGGAGTGGCAAAATAACCCAAACTCTGCTCCTAAAAAGGACAGATTCAAGTCTCTCCAAGCCACGGCGCAGCGTGAGATCAGGAAGATGCAAGACCAATGGTGGGAAAAAAAGGCAGAAGAAATCCAGCATTTTGCTGATACAAAAAACTACAAACAATTTTTCAGTGCCCTCAAGACTGTCTATGGGCCATTAAAACCCACCACCACTCCCTTGCTATCTTCTGATGGTGACACTCTCATAAAAGATAAAAAAGGCATCAGCAACAGGTGGAAGGAACACTTCAGTCAGCTTCTCAACCAACCCTCTTCAGTCGACCAAAGCGCCCTTGACCAGATCCCCCAAAACCACACCATTGAACAACTTGACGTCCCTCCTTCAATAGAGGAAGTCCCAAAAGCCATTAAACAAATGAGTGAAGGCAAGGCACCTGGTAAAGATGGGATCCCAACCGAGGTATACAAGGCCTTAAATGGAAAGGCGCTCCAGGCATTCCACATAGTACTGACCAGCATATGGGAAGAGGAAGACATGCCCCCAGAACTCAGAGATGCCTCCATTGTAGCCCTATACAAGAACAAAGGCTCACGAGCAGCCTGTGACAACTACAGAGGCATCTCACTATTCTCCACTGCCAGAAAGATCCTCACCCGTGTTATACTCAACAGACTCCTGTCACCTGTTTCAGAGCAGAACCTGCCTGAATCACAATGTGGCTTCCGACCAGATCGCAGCACCATCGACATGGTCTTCACGGTGAGGCAAATGCAGGAAAAATGCCTTGAGCAGAACCTGAGTCTCTACATTGTCTTCATAGACCTGACAAAGGTGTTCGTCACAGTGAACAGGGACGCATTGTGGGTGATCCTCAGCAAGCTCGGTTGCCCAGTAAAATTCATCAAACCGATCCAGCTCTTTCATGTCGACATGACAGGGGAAGTCCTATCTGGTGGAGAGACTTCCGATCGCTTCAACATCTCCAATGGCGTGAAACAAGGCTATGTCCTTGCTCCGGTGCTATTCAACCTATACTTCACCCAAGTATTACGACATGCTGTGATGGATCTAAATCTGGGCATCTACATCAAATACCGACTGGATGGCTCACTATTTGACCTTCGCCGCCTGACTGCAAAAACAAAGACAACAGAGAGACTCATCCTGGAAGCTCTCTTCGCAGATGACTGTGCTCTCATGGCCCACCAAGAAAATCATCCCCAAACCATTGTGGACAGGTTCTCCACCGCAACAAAACTGTTGGGCCTGACTATCAGCCTCAGCAAAACAGAGGTGCTGTTCCAACCTGCACCAGGGAGGCCAACGAACCAGCTGTGCCTTACCATCGACGGCACACAGCTTTCTAACGTCAACACTTCCAAGTACCTGGACAGCACCATCGCCAACAACGGGTCCCTAGACCACGAGTTTAATGCCAGGATCCAAAAGGCCAGCCAGGCACTCAGGCGGCTGCGCTGCAAAGTCCTCCAACACAGAGGTGTAAGCACTGCGACGAAGCTCAAAGTGTACAACGCAGTGGTCCTCAGCTCGCTCCTGTACGGTTGTGAGATATGAACACTGTACCGGAAGCACATGAAACAGCTGGAGCAATTCCACCAACGCTCCCTCCGGTCAATCATGAGGATCCGATGGCAGGACCGAATCACCAACCAGGAAGTCCTCGACAGAGCCAACTCCACCAGCATCGAAGTCCTGGTCCTCAAAACCCAGCTACGATGGTCTGGACACGTCATCCGCATGGACCCACAGCAAATACCAAGACAGGTATTCTATGGTGAACGGTCAGCTGGACTCAGGAAACAAGGCTGACCAAAGAAAAGATTCAAGGATCAGCTAAAGTCCAACTTGAAGTGGGCTGGCATTACACCAAAGCAACTAGAACTCGCTGCCTCTGACAGAAGCAGCTGGCGAACCCACATTAACCATGCCGCCACCACCTTTGAAGATGAGCGACGTTGACGTCTTGCAGCTGCGCGTGAACGCCGACACCAGGCCACAACCGCACCTCCTGTAACAACTGGCGTCCCAGGCCCCGTGTGCCACAAACTGTGCGCCTCAGCCTTTGGACTCCAAAGCCACATGAGGGTACACCGTAGATGAAACTGCACAAAGACAATAGTCATTCTCGATCACCGAGAGACTACTATATATCCTGATAGTAGGGTCTCCCAGGGGTCCATAAAATGATTCTGGCTGGCTGTATCCTCTAAATAGGCCTGGAAAAGCTGTAAGAATCAAACCCTGTAACCTATGGGCTAAAGCTGCTTCCTAGGAACAAGCAAACTTCTTTACTTTTTGAATAGGTTTCTTTCCTTCTTAGTTTATCTGCTCATTTGATTTGATCTCCAAGCTCAGAGACCTGTTGGCGAGTGAAATACTTCTAGGAGGCCACCTCCCTCCTGGTCCCATTTTTCTACTCACTTTCCTATTCTTTGGGCCTGGGAAGGCAGATAGGGCTATTCTCCCTGCTGCCTGTGGTGTTTAATAAGAGAGCAGGAATGATTTTGTCAGTTTAGCTAGTTTTAAGCATCTGTTTTGCAATGATGTTTTTTGTTTTCATTAAAAAAAAAAACCTCTTACTTTCTGTCTTAAAATTGATGCTAGAGCATTGGTCCTAAGACAAAAGAGCAGGAGTTAAGTGACTTACCCAGGGTCACACAGCTAGGAAGTGTCTAAATCCAGATTTGAACCCCGAATCTCCCGTGGTCAGGTCTGGCTCTCTAGCCACTGAGTCACTTAGTTGCCCCGTGATGGAGTTTTTTTTTTAGTAAGATAAGGACTGAGTGCTGTGATATATTAACAACACGTGTATTTTCAAACAAATGATAAGCATATTGGGCCCTCTGGAAGGAAAGACCACCAATAGAAAAATATTACGTAATTCACTTTTATCAATAGCAATAAACTACTAATCCCTATGTGTATGTGTCTATGTTTCATATCAAATATTGCCCTTCTCTAGTGCAGGGTTGGAAGGAAGGAAGGCATTAAAATATAACCAAAAAAATTAAATATAAAAATAACTACCAAATTATATGGTAAATTAAGTAGGAATGTCCATAGTTAAAAATACAAGAGGAATATTTGCAGCTAGGAAAAAAGAATGCTGACTAAGCCCTGCTTTTCTAGCTGGACAGAATTAGAGATAAGAATATAACCTATGAACGCTTTGAAATTTTCAGCTGAAAAACTCTTAACTTTCAATTCTTTTCCTTTTTACTGATAAGATCACAGGAAAAAGGAATTCTATAGAGAGAGATTACCAGGGCACAAAATACACTGTGTACAGAGGGTTTTTGTTATGATTATTAGCATATGGTTTATTATGTTTAAAGTCTTTCTTATATTGAATCAAAGCTGCATTCTTGGTATATACCCAATCTGTTATGAACGTAATGTCTTTCTAATATAATTTTATTTAATTTCATTGTGTGTCAATGTTCATTAGGGAAATAGAACCATCATTTTCTTTCTCTGTTCTATCTCTCCTTGGTTTGGATATTAAGACCATATTTATATTACAGGAAAAGATCAGGAAAGTATCTTCTGTTTTATTTTTTAAAACTCTTACTTTCTAGCTTAGAACTAATATTAAATATTTATTATAAGATAGAGGAGCAGTAAGGGCTAAGTGATTGGGGTTAAGTGACTTGCCTGGAGTCACATAGCAGGGAAGTATCTCAGGAATTGAACTCAGGACCTCCCATCTTTAGGCCTGGCTCTCTATTTACTGAGCTACCTAGCTGCCATAATTGCTATTTCTTAATGGGAAAGAGGTTTCAAGTTTTATATCCAAAGTTTGACTTCCTTCTCACCAAATACCAGTTCCACAATGAATACACATAGCATAGAAGCCCATTAATCCAAGTCAATGGTAAACCAGAAATCAAATAAAGTAAACATATGAGGTACAGCTAGGTGGTTCAGTGGTTAGAGAACCAGGTCTGGAGATGGGAGGTTCTGGGTTCAAATTTGAATGCAGGCATTTTCTAGCTATGTGACCCTGGGCAAGTCACTTAACTCCCATTACCTAGGGTCTTGTAATTGATACTTGGTATCAAAACTAAGCAGAAGGTAAGGATTTGAAAAAAGAAAGCAAACATGTGAAGATATATATGCCAGAAAATACAGATTTGAACTCTCTCTTTGGGTGCAAAATACTTCAGCTTAATCAAGAGAAAAATTCCAAGATCTCACCCAAAGGGAAATTACCTGAAGTCTTTAGTGTAGAGAGCTGGGGTAGGGCCAGGATGGATACTGCCTCATGTTGGCTTCATCAGTTGTGAATTCCTCAAGGTCAGGGACCATCTTTTGCCTCTTGTATTCCCAGCAATTAACATACTGCCTCAAACATAGTAGGTGCCTAATTAATGTTTATTGGCTGACTTCCCAGAGACAAGTTTTTCCCTTCAGAACCTTGAAGAGAGGCTGGCATCATGGATCTTCTTTTTCAAAACTGGAAGTCGAAGAACCCTAGAATCCCACTTGGACACTCTTCTGGAAAGGGAGATGAAGCCAGGAAGATGCAAGTGTATTGCTTGAGGAAGAGAAAGGTATAAAGGGATAGAGAGAAAGGGAGGGAAGGAAGGAGAGAGAGACAGAGACAGAGACAGAGGAAGACAGAGACAGAGAGGAGCTAGACATAGAGAGACAGAGAGAAGAAAGACAAACAGAGACAGAGACATAGAGAGAGAGAGGAGAGAGACAGAGAGAGAGAAAGAGACAGAGACAGAGATACACACACAGAGAAAGAGAGAGAGAGACAGTGGAGAGACAGAATAACTAGGGGAATCAGAAAAGACAGTGATAATCTGAAGGAAAATATGAGTTCTTGAAGGTGAGGAAGATATACATTTGAGACATGGGGAACTACTATGCATAGGCCCAGAGGTAGAAGATATAATCTTATGTCCCCAGACTGGCTAGTGTGAAAGGGAATTCTTTATTCTCTTTGTCTATTTTGAGTTAACACTTGGTTAACACTAGCTTAAGTACCCCTACTTAGTACCTCACCAGACTGTGAAGTGTGAATCAGACTTTCTTTTAGTACCCCTACTTAATACCTCACTAGACACTAAGAGTGTTTGCAAGTCACTTGCTAAGGTGGGTAATCTCTCAATCAGTTGGGAAATTGTGAATCCTTTTGATAAGAGTTTACACCTTCAGAGGATGAGAAGTGGATCCTGTAAGATACTTCTCCCCCCCTTTCCCCCCCCCCCCAGGGCAGTGCTAGGCAATTTGAAAGCTGTGATTGGCCCCTGTGAAGAGGGGAAGGGACAAGAAATCACCATAAAAGCCCTGAATTTCTGGGGCTAGAGGTTGGCTTCAGAAGTCATCCTTGACAGGTCATTGTTTTTAGCTTGAACTGCCTCTTAGAGGGAACTTGGGTAAGTGAATAGCTGGCTTTCCTTTCCTGACTTCTGGAGAGAGATTAATTCCAGTTGAGGGTTAATAAGTTGTGTTGGGCTGAGTCGATCACAGGAACAATATTTAGTGTGATAGGCTAAATATCTTCTCTACCTTGTTTTTGTATCTCTCAGCTTTCACTCTCTCCACCTGTTTTGTAAATTAAAACTATTGAAAGTCATTTTGACTTGAGCTATAATATTTTAAATTGGCGACCACCATATTATTTATAATTTTCATATATTTTAGTCAAACCCTTAATTTTAATTCCTCACACTAGCAGTCCAGTTTGACCAGAACAGAGTATGTGGGAAAGGGAGTTGCATGAATTGTGCCTGCAAAGGCAGGTGGGAAACATGTTTTGGAAGACCTTAAATACGAAGCTGAAGATTTTTTATTTTGTCTTAGTGACAAAAAAGACCCACCACATGTTTGAGGTGAGAGTAGGATTTGAACTCAGATCCTTTGACTTTAAATTCAGTGTTCTTTTCATCAAGACTATAATTAAAATGTAAGTTACCAAAGGGCAGGAATGATCTTTGTTTTGCTTGTATCCCTAGCACTTAGCATAATGCCTGGAAAATCACTAGTGTTTAACACTTGCCTAAAAGAAGAAATGGAGTACAGCAGAAGCAGGAATCATAGAATCCCAGCATCTCAGAGTTCAATGGAACCATCAAGATCAATATCCCAACAGGAATTCCTGATCCCTTGTTATCTATCATCAAGGACTGCCCAGCCTTTGCCTGAAGACCTTCTGGAAGGGGAGGATCTTGGCTCAAACCTCAGCTGCGGTTAGCATCCTTCTGCTTTTTGTTACCTGTATGACCCAAGGCAAGTACCTCAGCTTCCTCCTCCTCCTCCTCCAGAATAATAGCTAACATTTATACAATGCTTTAAGATTTGCAAAATATGTTGTATGTATTATCTCATTTGATTCTCATGACAACTAATACTATTCTTCTTCTCCTTTTTCCATTAAGGAAACTGAGGCTGAGTGGTTAAGTGACTTGCCTTTTGAGCCAAGATTCGAAATCAAGTCTCTCCTTATATTATATCATATTGTGTTTTGCAGACTGAATTGCTTGTCAATTCTAGGAAGGAGAAAAACAATTTGGATCACCCACTCGTGGAAATGTATTAAAATAAAATAAAGATAAAACATTAAAAAACGAAAACTTTGATGAGGACATTTGATACTTTAGCATATTGCTATTACTGCTGCCTCATCACCGTGGCACCCAGTTGCTCTGTAAAATTAGGACAACCTACAGAAGAGGAGCTCCAACTATGATGCTACAATTCTAAGGTAGCCTTCAGGACAGCTCTAAGGGGCAGCGAGGTGCTCAGTGGTTAGATAGGAGGTTCTAGATTCAAGTCCAACCACAGTTACTTCCTAGCTGTATGACCTTGGGCAAGTCACTTGGAACCTGGGAACCCATACTTACTAGCGATCCCAAGACAGAAGGTAGGGATTAAAAAGTAAATAAATAAAAAGGAAGGCTTTCCTTGCCTCCATCGCTAACCCGCTTCTCAGCAACCTGCATTTATTATTCTTGGAAAGGAGGCTGGAACATGGAGGTCATAGCAGAACGCTCTCTGGACAGGGGACGGGGAAGGTGCCCAGGAGCCAGGCTCCTGCTCCCTGACCTAGGAGAAAGCCTGTAGCTTGGGGAAGTCGCTTCCCCAAGATTTCTCTAGCATCTCTAGCAATGGTCAAGGACCTTTAAGTAAGTCCCTGCCCTCTAGTGGCCACATGGAGGACTCGTAGTATTGGAGGGGGTCCAGTGGATGGTTGGGGAGAGCCAAAGGGCAGTGAAGAGGGGTCTCTGGAAAGAAAGGATCCCAGATGGAAACTTCCAACAAAAACAAAATTAAAAAGCGAGAAAGGGACCCTCCAGCGTGGAGAAAAGGCTCTCTCCAAACAGGTCAGCGTCTTCTCAGGAAGAGGGCCACAATGGCACCAAGGCAGAGCACAGGCCATCTGCTGGGCTGTCCTGCTTCTCAGATGCTCTCTGAACATACCGCCTGGTGAATACCTTTTTGTCTAATTCAATGCCTGTTTTCCCAGGCGGGTCCCATGACCAATTCACTTCCTTTTCAAGCCATCCATTCCATTTCTCCAAGATATCCCTTATGGCCCTTTTGGGGGCATGGAAAGGTCTCTCTCCAGTCTCCAGGTCTTTGCACTGGCTGTTCCCCCTGCCTAGAACATGTCCCCCCAGTCCTCCTCTCCCTCCACTACTAGGATCTTCCCTGGGAAGGCTGCCTCATTTCTACTCGGGATCTTGTATGCACTCAGTAATTAAAGTCGCTACGGAGGGCAGGGGCCATTTTTGCTTTTGCCTTGTATTCCCAGTGCTTCTAATAAGTATTTGGGGTTTTCTTGACAAAGATACTAGAGTGGTTTGCTCTTTCCTTTTCCAACTCATTTGAGAGATGAGGAAACTGAGGCACACAGAGTGAGGTGACTTGCCCAGGGTCACACAGCTAATAAGTATTTGGGGTTTTCTTGACAAAGATACTAGAATGGTTTGCTCTTTCCTTTTCCAGCTCATTTGAGAGATGAGGAAACTGAGGCACACAGAGTGAGGTGACTTGCCCAGGGTCACACAGCTAATAAGTATTTGGGGTTTTCTTGACAAAGATACTAGAGTGGTTTGCTCTTTCCTTTTCCAACTCATTTGAGAGATGAGGAAACTGAGGCACACAGGGTGAGGTGACTTGCCCAGGGTCACACAGCTAATAAGTATTTGGGGTTTTCTTGACAAAGATACTAGAGTGGTTTGTTCTTTCCTTTTCCAGCTCATTTGAGAGATGAGGAAACTGAGGCACACAGGGTAAGGTGACTTGCCCAGGGTCACACAGCTAATAAGTATTTGAGGTTTTCTTGACAAAGATACTAGAGTGGTTTGTTTTTTCCTTTTCCAGCTCATTTGAGAGATGAGGAAACTGAGGCACACAGAGTGAGGTGACTTGCCCGGGGTCACATGGCTAGTAAGTATCTGAGGACACATTTGAACTCAGAAAGATGAGTCTTCCTGACTTCAGGCCCTCACTAAACCTAGCAAATAAGCGTTTAATAAAGTGGTTGCTGATTAATTGGTTTATCAGTTATAATCTTGTTTTCCCAGGGCCTGTGATTGGTTGGACCCTGCCCCTTCCTCAGGCCACTGGGTTATCTCAAGATAAGCCATAGACTTCCATTTGTGCATGAGAAAACAACCACCAAAAATTGAAGATGCTTCCTTGCCTGGGTAGGCTGTGCAACCTTGGGCAAGTCCCTTCTCCTTGGACCTCAGTTTGCTCATCTGTGAAATGAATGGGCTGGACCAGCTTTCAGTCGATGATCCTATGAACATTGGCCAAGCAGCTCCCTTGGTCCAGGGGCAGAGCCATGATGGGACTCTTCAAAGTGTGGTGGAAGTCATCTGAGACTTGGAAGGGGTCTCGGAGGTCATCCATTCCCTGCTCCCACCTCCCTGACACATTCTCCCTTTGGGAAGGCTGGAGAACATCTCGCCCCTCTCTGATCTACAAGCTATTTTTCTTCTTGAACCCTGGGCCTCCCTCATATTTTGTTCAGTCATTTCAGTTGTGTCTGACTCTTTGTGACTCTTTGGGGTTTTCTTGGCAAAAGACGACAGAGTAGCTTGTTCTGCCCTTCTTCATTTGACAGATGAGAAAAATGGAGGTAAATGGGGTTAAATGACTCATCCAAGGTCACACAGCTAGTAAGTATCGGAGGTTGGTTTTGAACTCATGAAGATGTCTTCCTGATTCCAAGCCCAGAGCTCTATCCATTGGGCCACCTAATCTCCCTTCAATACTTTTTAAAGAAAAATTTAAAGATTTCTGGGCATTTAGAGACTCCCTTGACACCCACCAAATGTAGGTCCTCTGACTTTTAAGCCTATTCTATAAGATTCAAGTGAGATAATGAAGAGGAAAACATCCTCCAGGGGAATGGAGGCTCATTCTTCCTCTTTGGGTCTCCAGAATGCACAGTATAACCAATAATTGTTCAATTATTTTAAGGAAGAGGGAAGTCATGGTAGAGTGAAGAGAGCACTGGATGTGGAGTTCCAGGACTTGAATTCAAATCCTCCCCCTTCTACTTACTACTTGGGGCACCTTGTACAAATCACTACTCTCTGAGCCCGTTTGCTCTTCTGCATAATAAAGGGTTTGGCTGGTCTAAAGTTTCCCATTATTTCTTTTGCTGTTGGTGGTTTTTTTTTAAATTAGGCTTTACCTTCTGTTTTAGAATCAACACTATTGGTTCCAAGGCAGAAGAGCAGTCAGGGCTAGGCAGTGGGGGTGAAGTGACTTGCCCAGGGTCACACAGCTGGGAAGTGTTCGAGGTCAGGTTTGAACCCAGGACCTCTAGCTCTCTATCCACTGAGCCACCTCCTCATCTGTCCAATGGGACAGCTGGCCTTGAGGGTCTCTCTGGGTCCTCTCTCCCAGCCAGGACCCCCCCCTCCCCCCACCTCCCGACACCCAGAGGAAGACACTGGCAGAGGCAAAGGCTGGTGGGTGGAAAGTATGGTTTTTATTGTGTTATCACAGGTCTGGAGGGCGCACTTCCCACCTCCTTAAAGAAAGATCCCATTTTAAGGGTTTTTTCATTTCCTTCCAGGCCAAAGTGCACTGAGAAATGCGTCACAGTTTTAATACTTTCCTGTAAGCTCAACTGAGGCAGAGTGGAAAAAAAATGGCCCCCAAACGAAAGAAAAAGATACCCCGTCTCCCCTCAAAACAACACCCCCCGGCTCCCCCCACCCTTACAGCCCCTGTATGAAAAAATAATACAAACTCTTTTTAAAAAATATATTACACAAAAGAACCTGGGTAAACAGTAGCATGAAGACCCCCCTCCCCTCGCTCCCCACCTCCCACCGCGCCGTCCTTGGGGGAGAGGAGTCGAGGTCGGGACCAGGAGGGTTGAGATGAAGGACTGGGGATGATGCTGGCACCCGCCCGGCCTCCCTTCCCCAGCCTCCCTTGGGGCCTCTCCCAGCCCTCCAGGGACGGCGCCCCCACTAGCTGCCCAGAGCCCCTCGGGCACCCCCTGAAGCAGCTGCCAAGGCTGTGCTGAGACACAGGGATCTGGGGACGTGTGACGTGGTTTCAAAGAAAAGAAAACAAGATGCTCTGGCTGAGGGGCTTTCTCTCCCCAAGGAGCAGGGGGGCACCTCTTCTCTGGCTGCCCATTAGGGGAGGAAATGGGCCCTTGCCCAGGCTTCCCTGCTCTCCAGGACCTTGGGGGGGGGGGGAGAACTAGGACAGGCCAAGGATGGGCCTTGGGACCGGCCTCTGACGTCTCTCCCCGTCCCCTGGCCGAGTTACCTAAGTGGCTTCCCCTTGTATCCAAAGTGGCTGCACTCATACACACACGCACGCGCATACACACACAGGGAGGGGAGACACCCTGGAAAAGCCCCCCAGGACCCGGCTGGAGGAAGGCCCTACAGACTCTGATGAGCGACTCCAGGGAATTCTAGATTTCAAAACATGACCAAAGAAAAAGGAAATGGCAAGCTCAGGGTTGTGCCTCTGCCCTCGAACCCCAGACTGCTGCCCTTCTCCTTCCTCCGTTGGGGAATGGGCAGGGCAGGCCAGGCTGGCTTGTCCTCCTTTCCGGCCTGAGTGTCCCTCTCACCCCGAGTGGGAGGGCGAGAGGACCCGGATCCCACCGGGGGAGCTCATGCAGGTTGAAGCTGGGGGGACAAAGGGCGGCGCGGAAGGACCGAGGACTGGCCGGGAGCTGGCGAGCTGGGGGCAAGCCGGGGGGGGGGGGGGCAGCAGCTGTTACTAGAAGCCACGAGCAGTCACGGTGAGGGTGAGGAGAGACCCCGCTGGGGGTGGGACCCAGAGAGGACGGAGGAGGAAGGTCTGGGGGAGGGGAAAGATGGGGGACGAGGAGCGCCGAGCCCAGACTTCATGGGCCGGGTCTCAGGGCTGGGAGGGCACCCCCTGCCCTCGGCTCTCCTGAGCTGTGGGGGACGAAGCTGGCTTGAGCTCCTCTGGGGAAGGAAGGAGACGGTGATTGTGCATTTTAGGGGCATCAGACAGTTCCCGGGGGGAAGCCCTGCTGGGGAATGGATGGGGAGGGGGGACAGGCTTTCCCCTCCCCCCCTCCTTTTCTCTTGTCAATGTGAGTGGATGCTGATGCTATTGGAGTCGGGGGTGCGTGGGACAGGGCCGGGGGGGCGGGCTCAGTCGGGGACCTCCGGGTGCATGGGCAGCCCGCTCTCCCCCCGCCTGTGGGTCTCCCAGAACCCCTTCTCCAGCTGCTCCAGCTGCGGTCCCAGGGGCAGACGGATGTCCAAGTGCATGCGGAGGGTTTCGAGCCACTGTTCCAGCTTCACAAAAGATGGCCTGGAGACCCAAAGGGAGGGAGGGCTTGGGGGCGGCTCTTCCTCCCTTGTGGAGAGGCCCTACCCAAGGGGGAGTATCCGACGCGCCCCCCCACCCGGCCCCCTGCTCTGCTCCTCGCTTCTCCCCATCGGGCCCTAAAGGAGGGGTGCCCGGCCCGGCCACTCACCTCTTCTCGGGGTCGAGGTCACAGCAGCGCACGGTGATGGGGAAGAAGCTCGGGGGGCAGTTGGGGGGACAGTATCGGTCCAGGAAGCCTCGGACATTGAGGCCGAAGTCCATGGTGCGGGGAAGGTAGTCGGGGTCGGCGTTCACGCGGCCAATGATCTACGGAGAGAATGACCCAGAGTTCTGGAGGTGCTGCTGGCCAAAGGGCCGGAGATGGACATCTTCTCGGCCACACGGCTCGACAGGAAGGAACGAGCGCCTCCTCCCTGCAGAGATGGGCCTTTGCTGTTCCCAAGCTCCCAGGCTGTCTGTGGGATCAGACTGAGAGCTGGAAAGGACCTTGGGAGGCCCCCGAGTCCAACTCCTTCATTTGACAGAGGAGGAAACTGAGTCACAGTCTGCAGAGTCCGTGATCTTATGAGGGACCAGATAAGAGAATGACAGGAATGGAAGGTTGGTTTGAGGCAGCTCATGGGGCGAGAGTGGCTCAGAGTGCTGGACGTGGAGTTTTTTTGACTCCAGCAGGAATATCTCCACACGTACAGAGGGTTCAAAGAGGACCTTCCTGCTCCCCAAGGGCTCCAGGCTCTCCCCCTTCCCACAGCCAGAATTCCCAGAGCTGGCCTCAGGCGGCCAATACTGGACTGTGCCAACCAGGGAACTCTGACGCCACCCCCGGATCCCTTCTTGACCCCCAGCACCCAAAGGAACCTACCTCACAGAGAACAATGCCAAAGGAAAAGACATCCACCTTCTCATCATAGCTGTGCCCTGGGTGAAGAGATGGAAACAGTCACCCCCCCAAGCGGTGCACCCAGTCTGGGTCTGCCTGGGAGACAACCCAGGAGAACAGCTCCCATGGGTGCCCCTAGCAGGTGAAGGGGCAGAACTGGAATGAGGGCCATCCCCTAAGCCTAGAAGCTCCTGGAAGGCAGAGATCATCTCCATTTTATTTTGCATCTTCGATGCCTGGAAAATTTGTTTTTGTCCAGCCATTTCAGTGGTATCTGACACGTGACTCCATTTGGATTTTCTTGGCAGAGATCCTGGAGTGGTTGGCTCCTTCTCCAGATCATTTTACAGATGAAGAAACTGAGGCAAACAGGGTTAAATGACTTGCCCCGGGTTACACAGCTAAGATCCTAGAGTGGTTGGCTCCTTCTCCAGCTCATTTTACAGATGAAGAAACTGAGGCACACAGGGTGAGATGACTTGCCCAGAGTCATGCAGTAAGTATCTGAGACCAGATTTAGACTCAGGAAGATGAGTTTTCCTGACTCTAGTCCTGGCACGATAGCCACTGCTGTCACCTGACTGCCTTTTGTAGGTGTTTAATAAATACAAGTACTTGTTTGTGGATTGATTAATTCAATATGGCGGCAATCCAAAGATCTTCCATTATTGATGCAACTTTCAGCGCCCACCACACCTTATCAGGAATTGCCCAAATGAACACCACTGGCTGCTGGCTGTCACCTATCTAATGATGCCCTTACTTAGCTCTCATTGAAATCTTGAGTCACTCCTCTTCTCCCTGATTTCCTAGGCTACCATCTTTGATCCAGCTTCACTTTCCTCCCTTCCCAAATCTGGTCCTACCCTTGAGAGGTCTTTGTGCCCTTTGTCAATCACTGCTCATCTCTTTCCAAACCTTGACTCCCCAACATCAGCCTTTGCTCCTGGAGTTCTCGAACCCTCTTAGAGGGCGCTGTGCAAGTTGGATAACTGGACCCTCCACAAATCTGTGGTGTGCAGGCTCACCTGGGTCCCCGACCGCCTTCTCCTCTTCCCTGATTGACATTTGAACTTCCCACTTTGGATACTCCAAACCTCTCCTTGTGCCACCTGCACCCTCTTTTCTTACCTTCTTCCAACACTCACACTTATGAAAAACTAAGGTCACCAGGACTGAGATAATTGTCCGTGTTTGGTGGCCATTTACCATACGCCAGACCCTGGGCTAAGCAATGGGCATACAAAGAAGGGCAAAAAGAGGGTCCTTGCCCTTGGGAGAGGGCAAGGGGGCAAAACACCCTCTCCTCTAGAGTTTCACACTTCAAATTCCTTTGGCACCAGCCCATCCTGTCCTGTGCCAAAGTCTCAAAGACCAAACTTCTGCTTTTCTACACCAACCCCCTGGTTATAGCATTGTCCTTGACCCGATGCCCAGTCACCCCTTCGATGATTCCCTTCCCTTGACTGTCTTGTCTTTCCTTTCCTCCCCCCCTTTTTTTAAACAAATTTACCCATTTTACAAATTTACAAATTACTGATGGAGTTCATTTTTATACGACCGAGCTTTGACTCTGTTTAAGGTAGCTCATTATTTTATTTTGCCTTTAAAAAACTCCTCATCCCTTGCCTTAGAATTGCTACCAAGTGGGGACAGCGGGATGGATACATCTTAGATGTGTGACCCTGGGCAAGTCACTTCACCCCAATTACCTAGCCCTCACACTCAGTGCCTTGGAACTGACCCTCAATATTGAGTCTAAGAAGGTAAGGGTTAAAGGAAAAAAAAAAGAATCAATCCCAAGTCTTGGTTTCAAGGCAGAAGAGCAGCAAAGGCTCGGCCTCGCTCTCTATTCACCGCGTTCCCTAGCTGCCCCTTATTATTATTTCTTTACTGGTAAGGCCAATAGTTTGTCCGGAGGCTCCTTCCTTCTTGAGTTCTTGGCAGCAAACCCTGCCCTTCTGCATCCTCTCTTTGCTGGGGTTTTTCTGTTCTGGTTCCCTTCTTACAAGCCACTACACCATGCTATGGGAAAGGCATACAGTAAGTGCTTAATCAATATTTATCAGTCCATCAACAGATAGAAGACTCTTTAGAGAGCATCCGATCCAACTCCCTTGTTGCTTGGATGAGGGAACTGCCCTAGAGACTCGCCCAAGGAGTCAGGGGACAGAGGCAGAGTCAGGACTCCAAACGGGGTGCTCATCCCCCAGGCCACAGCTTCGCAGCGGAGAGGCAATGGCCTCTGGGGTCACTCTGCCTGAGCAGGGGAGTTTGAGAACCCTAGCCTGGACGCCCAGGCCCTTTTGGGGTCTCCTGGCCCCTCCTGAGACCTGTTGGACACGCTGCCTGGGAGGGGATCCCCGCTCTGCCTCCACTCACCATTGATCATCTCGGGGGCCATCCAATAGGGGTTTCCCACCACAGTGTACCGCTTCTTTCTGTCTGGCTTCTTGAGGCTCTGGAGCTGGTCAGGCTGGTTCTTCTCATCCACCATGAGCCGGGCCAGCCCGAAGTCGGCCACGACGACGTTCTTGTTCTGAGGAGCAAAGAGAGAAGACTCCTAGCATCCCACTGACATCCAGTTTGAAGGGGAGAGAGTGGCAGATACAGCACTGCACTTAGGAGTCAAGAGGACCTGGGTTCGAAATCTGCCTCGGAGGCTTCCTCACTGGACAAACCTCTTTAGTTCTCCATTTCCCAGTCTGCTGATCTATCAAAGGAGGGGGTGGCTATGACATCCTGTGGGTCTCTACTGGACCTAGCCAGCCCACTCTGCTCATTACTAGGCTAGAGGAAGGGGGCAGATAAGGCCCACAGAGGAGGCTCCATGGGACACCTCAACTCTGCTATGGGTCTTGCCTCTCCTCTGGGCTATGACTTCCTGGAGGGCTGGGACCTTGCCCCTTATCTCTCCTACCTCCCTCACAAGTGAGCCGAGCCAGGGCTGGGTACACAGCCACTGCTCCATGAAGACTGGACTGAATAAGAGGAGAGGCCCTAGAGGAAGTTGGGGGAAGGAGGGCAGAAGGAGGGAATGCCCAACGGCTTCTGAGGGACCCACGTGGGCACTGTTCTGGGGAGATGAAGCCAGGAGGACTCAGATGTCTTATATGGGAAAGAGAAAGACAGAGAAGCAGGGACAGAGAAGGCATGAAAGGGAGGGAAAGTGTTGGGGGAAGACAGAGAGAGAGGGAGAAAGGGAGAGAGAGGAAGGAGAGAGACAGAAAGACAGACAGAGACAGGGAAGGAGAGGGGAAGAAGGAGAGAGAAGAGATAGAGAGAGAGAAGAATGGAGAGGAAGTGACAGAAAGGGAAGGAAGGAGAGAGAAGAAAGACAGAGAAAGAGGGAAGGAAGAAGGAAGAGAGACAGAAAAGGAACAAAAGAAGAGAGAGGGAGGGAAGGAGAGAGAAGAGATAGAGAAGGAGGGAAGAATGGAGAGGAAGTGACAGAAAGGGAAGGAAGGAGAGAGAAGAAAGACAGAGAAAGAGGGAAGGAAGAAGGAAGAGAGACAGAAAAGGAACAAAAGAAGAGAGAGGGAGGGAAGGAGAGAGAAGAGATAGAGAAGGAGGGAAGAATGGAGAGGAAGTGACAGAAAGGGAAGGAAGGAGAGAGAAGAAAGACAGAGAAAGAGGGAAGGAAGAAAAGAGAGACAGAAAAGGAACAAAAGAAGAGAGAGGGAGGGAAGGAGAGAGAAGAGATAGAGAGGGAGGGAAGAATGGAGAGGAAGTGACAGAAAGGGAAGGAAGGAGAGAGAAGAAAGGGAGAGAAAGAGGGAAGAGAAAGAGACCAAAAAGGAAGGAAAGAAGGAAAGTGGGAGGGAAGGAGAGAGAAAAGATAGAGAGGGAGGGAAGAATGGAGAGGAAGCAACAGAAAGGGAAGGAAGGAGGGAGAAGAAAGAGACCGAGAAAGAGGGAAGAAGGAAGAGAAAGAGACAGAAAAGGAGGGAAAGAAGGAGAGAGAGAGGGAAGAATGGAGAGGAAGCAACAGAAAGAGAAGGAAGGAGAGAGAAAAAAGAGACAGAGAAAGAGGGAAGGAAGAAGGAAGAGAAAGAGACAGAAAAGGAAGGAAAGAAGGAGAGAGGGAGGGAAGGAGTGAGAAGAAAGAAAAAAGGAGAGGGAGAGAAAGAGAAAAATGAGCTAAGGGAGGAAAGGAGAGAGTAAGAGAGACAGAAAAGGAGGGAGAGAGTGAGAGAAAAGAAAAAGGGAGAGAAAGAGAGAGAGAGGAGAGAGAGAAAGAGAGAGAGAAAGAGAGAGAGAGAGAGAGAGAGAGAGAGAGGGGAGAGAGAGAGTGGGGCAGCCAGGAGTGAAGGTGAAAGGGCTAGAGAGGGACGGGAGAGGGGAAGAGAGAGATGGAAAGAAAAGGAGAGAGGAAGACTCAGGAAGAGGAAGAAAGATAAGAGGGAGAGAGGAAACAAGAGAGAGACAGAACAAGGGCAGCCCAACCTCTGACCCCCATCTCCCCATCTCCTCCAGCTGTCAGTGACCTTACCTCTCTCACCAGGCAGTTGTGGGAGTTTAGATCTCGGTGGATGATGTTCATGGAATGCAGATAGGCCTGGGTGCAAAAGGGAGGCAGAAGGTCATCCCTTGGCCCAAGAGAACAGGGATCCCCAGGCCAGGCCTCAGCCTCTCCCAGGGCTGCCCTTGGTGCCTCACCCCAGCTTTGCCTTCTACTCCCCTTTCCTCACCCCCGTCCAAAATCTGGAGGGAACCGCTGATATTCTCATTCTCACTGAAGTATGAAGGGATTCATGTGTTCCCCATCTCAGGAAAATTTGCATTAAAAAAAGAGATTTTGGAGAGAAAATGTGGTCCCCCAAAGAATGAATCCCTAATGGCAGAATTTCCAGCACTTTCAAAGGCTGGCAAAGGGAGGAGCAGGCAATGCCTCCCTTGCTGTCAGCCGGGGCAGCTCCTCCCACAGTCCTCTCTGTCTTGTTCCCCCTTCCCTTCTGTCCCCTTCCTCTTTACCATTCCAGAGGCGATGTCCTTGGCAAAGCTGACCCGCTGGCTCCAGGGGTACTGGCTGTCCTGTGGAGGCAGAGAGTAGGTTGCCATTGAGCTGTGACAAGAGGACAGATGGCAGGGCACAAGCTGGGCCAGCAGGGATGCTGACCTGTTCCTAGCAAGTCCAGACACGTCCTCCAGCAGCCAGACAGCCTGAGGCCATGATCCAGGGTGTGCTCACCCTCCCTTTCCCCCCCAAAGGCCTGACTTCCTGGATCCTAAAGCTAGTCATCTCGGCTCTAAAGTGAGAATCATTTCTGCCTCGACTACGTGCAATTCTACCCCTGGCTCTTGGCTCAGCCTTTCATTTGGCCCTAATCTTGGCCCCAGAGCCCTGACCCTTGACTCCTGCCCCCCACTCCCTTCTCCCTTCAGTAAGCTCTTGCTGAAGCCTACATTTTGTGGAAGGGCCCTGCCTGCCCTTTAAAAAGCCTTTAAAAGCATGCCCCTACCCACTCTGCCCTTCAGATCCTTCTTATAAGCTGTCTTCCCCACTGGGTGGGCAGGGACTCTTTCCTCTTATCTGTATCTGCGGTAGCACAATGGCTGATGATTAGTGAGCCTTAATAAAATGCTGATTTCCTTTCTTCCTCATTCTTCCCCAGACTGACCCCTTGACTCGAGGCTCCTACTAGGTCCTTGAACCTCAGCCCTCAGACTGGACCTCCCGCCCTAGATAAATGGATTCTATCACCAGACACAGACCCAGGCCCTGACCCTAGTGTTGGATTAGCCCCTGGGCCTCTATTGATCCCATTAGCTGTATCACAAAGGCCTCCTGGCAGTGTGACCTTGGGCAAGTCACTTAATCCCAAACTTAGCCCTTATGCTCTTCTGCCTTGGAACTTCTACATCATATAAATTCTAAGACAGGAGGAAAGGGTTTAACTGAAAAAAAATGCTACTGGCCACCGAGGGGCTGCTCAGCTCTCTACCAGATGACTTGGGATATCCATAGCTCTAATTCTGAGCTCCCATCACCCCTGTAGCACTCCTGGCCACCGAGGGGCTGCTCAGCTCTCTACCAGATGACTTGGGGCATCCATAGCTATAGTTCTGAGCTCCCATCACCCCTGTAGCACTCCTGGCCACCGAGGGGCTGCTCAGCTCTCTACCAGATGACTTGGGGCATCCATAGCTATAGTTCTGAGCTCCCACCACCACTGTAGCACTCTTGGCCACCGAGGGGCTGCTCAGCTCTCTACCAGATGACTTGGGGCATCCATAGCTATAGTTCTGAGCTCCCACCACCACTGTAGCACTCTTGGCCACCGAGGGGCTGCTCAGCTCTCTACCAGATGACTTGGGGCATCCATAGCTATAGTTCTGAGCTCCCACCACCATTGTAGCACTCCTGGCCACCGAGGGGCTGCTCAGCTCTCTACCAGATGACTTGGGGCATCCATAGCTATAGTTCTGAGCTCCCATCACCCCTGTAGCACTCCTGGCCAACGAGGGGCTGCTCAGCTCTCTACCAGATGACTTGGGGCATCCATAGCTATAGTTCTGAGCTCCCATCACCCCTGTAGCACTCCTGGCCACCGAGGGGCTGCTCAGCTCTCTACCAGATGACTTGGGATATCCATAGCTCTAATTCTGAGCTCCCACCACCACTGTAGCACTCTTGGCCACCGAGGGGCTGCTCAGCTCTCTACCAGATGACTTGGGGCATCCATAGCTATAGTTCTGAGCTCCCACCACCATTGTAGCACTCCTGGCCACCGAGGGGCTGCTCAGCTCTCTACCAGATGACTTGGGGCATCCATAGCTATAGTTCTGAGCTCCCACCACCATTATAGCACTCTTGGCCACCGAGGGGCTGCTCAGCTCTCTACCAGATGACTTGGGGCATCCATAGCTATACTTGCGAGCCCTGGCCCTCTTCATAAGACCAGCCACTGTGACCCACTCACCATGCTCTTGATGATTCCCCGGAGGGTACCACCCTTGATGTACTCGGTGATGAAGTTCAACCTCTTGTCCTTGTAGAGCACCCCGATGAACTTGAGCACATTGGGATGCTCCAGGCACCGCATTACCTTCACCTGAAGGGAGGACAAAGGGCAGCTACTGGAGGTTCCTCTGGATTAATTTAGGGTGGAGCAGCTGTGGCTCTAGGCTGTGGGGGTGGAAAGGGACCCTTCCACCTCCTGCAAGTCCAGGACCCCGGGGCACCTGTGCCCACTTCTCTAGCCCAGCCTTCCTCTCTTCTGGCGGTGCCATGAAACCTTTAACTAGGAGAAGGCAATGTGGTCCAGGAGAAGAAGGATGGATTTTAAGCCAGGGGACCCAGGTTCAAATCCCCAAACCTGGTTCTGCCATTTATGACTTCTGTGACCTTGGGGAGATAACACACATCACCTCCCTGGGCCTCCGCTGCCTCATGGACAAAACGAAGGGGTTGGAATAGAAGTCTTTTCCAGCTCTAAATCTATGACCCTTTGGATGTGGGTTGATGGCAGCACTGAGTCTAGGACTCACTCTGGCTCTCAGCCCAGGCTTGATCTGCTTCATCTCAGCTGTCTGTTCCCGGACAAGGAACTCTGGAGATCACAGACTTAACAAGTGTTAGACTGGGTGAATGACTACCATTCCGTGCCATGAAGGACTTATGGGAAGACTAAATAAGATGAGAAGGTGTGGCTGAATTACAATCTACAGCAGCCAAGGGAGTCCCCATGGATGAGATCAGTCAGCTACTCTCCAGGGATCACGGGTGCTATCAATAAACTCCACAGTCCTAAGGACGCACTACAATCTATACCGGAGCCCCAGCAACACTGGGGGGTGCCTGGGGCCCAGCTCCACAGCAGCCTCTAATCAGATCTCACCCATTCAAGACAAGGGGCCCAGCTATTAATCAGAGTCATAGTCATAGGAAGAGGCAGCCTGAGCCCAGGGAATTGAAGGCCTGCAGGTCAGAGCGGCTCAAAAACAGCCTCCCAGATGATCCAGCTGGGACAGGAAGTAGCGAATAATAATGATCCAAATGGCTCCTCTGGGAAAGGTTACTCTTGGCTGGGAACTCTGGGTGATTTCAAATGGAAGAGAAAACAGGAAGAGCATTGAGGTTCCCTTCCTCAATTGGCTATTGGGATGAGCCGGTGCATCTCCCTCAGGGTCAGGCACCAGGAAAGAAACATTCTGTTCTCATGTTCCCAGGAGAGGCTCCTTGGACAGGGATTGGAGGCTGGTCTGCATGGCAGAAAAGGATGGTTGAGGAGCTGGAGTGGTGACCACTGATGAAAACTAATAGCAGATAAAGCTTAAAAGAGCACAGCTCTGGGGGCAGCTGGGTAGCTCAGTGGATTGAGAGCCAGACCTAGAGATGAGAGGTCCTAGGTTCAAATCTGGCCTCAGACACTTCCCAGCTGTGTGACCCTGGGCAAGTCACTTGACCCCATTGCCTAGCCCTGACCACTCTTCTGCCTTGGAACCAATACCCAGTATTGATTCCAAGACAGAAGGTGAGGGTTTTAAAAAAAATTAAAAAGAGCACAGCTCTGAAGCTTCCCTCAAAGAGAGTGCCCTTGGAGAACCTCAGAGACTTCTGAAAGATGGCTTTCTTAGCAATCTTTTCCACTGGTTTTGCTCAGTCTGTGGTCTCTGGCCAAGTCATTTGGGTCTCTGGGCCTCAGCTTCCTCATCTATAGAATGGGGGAATAGACTAGATAACCTCTAAGAACCCCTCTAGTTCTCCTAAAATCTGTTGTCACTGGAAGCTCCAGATTGTGAGAAGGCCCAGTCTCACCGCTCAGTCTGCTATCAGCTCATCTTGGGCCTCCCCAACCTTTACTCTGGCTTCCAGTTCCCTGGGAGCAAGGATAACCTGCCTGACCTTGTTCTTCGATGGCAAGTATATTGCAACCCCATCATACTCTCAGTGATTCTGAAGCCCCAGTTATCATTGTATTAGCTCTCCTCCCAATCCCTCTCAGCTGGTTCCTAATACTATGTATTGGTTCTAAGGCAGAAAAACAGTAAAACCTAGGCAGTTGAGGTTAAGTGACTTGTCCAGGGTCACACAGCTAGTGCCCGAGACAAGACTTGAACCCAGTATATCCCTTCTCCAGGCCTGGCTCTCTATCCACTGAGCCACCTAGCTGCCCCCATTGTCATCTTAAACTCAACATGACCAAAACTGACTTCATCATCTTCCTCACTTACCTATTATCATCAAGGGCATCACCACCCTCATATTCTGTCACCTGGGCTCACGGCCTACATGGCATCCTCAATTCCTCATTATCCCCCCTCCCCCATCCAATACACTGCCAAATCCTGTCTGTTCTACCTTCCCAACAGCTCTTGTGTGGAAGCACCTAGAAGGCAGGCATGGTGTTTTTGGCTTTTCTTTGTCTGGCCTCCCTACCCACACACAATAGGCACACTGCAGGACCTTCGTAAGTGGTGTTACTGTGATTCTGATCAATAGATTTTTCTAAGCCACTGGACAATATGGGCAGATTTTATTCTTTCCCTTTTAAGCCACTGGACAACATGGGCAGATTTTATTCTTTCCCTTTTAGGGGAAAGCTCCTCCTGGCTCTGAGGGCAACGATGCTCAATGTCTAATCTTGGGCATAATCTTGGGTGAGTGACTTTACCTCTAGGTAGGAGTTTCCTCATCTGTAAAATGAGCTGGACTAGATGGCCTCTGAGGTCACATCCAGCTCCAAGCTTATAACTCAGGGTCCTCCCCTTTTAGGACCTCTAGCTCACAAGATCTTATATCTTGTATGAACTGGGGTCTGGAGTATTTTAGGCTTCTAGGGACAGGAGAGGTGGGAAGGAGAGGATTCACATCTGAAAATAAAATGCAAGTGAATTATCTCCTCTAATGCAGGAGGGGAGGGCGATATTTGGGAATTTTAGTGTAACAAACAAATTAATTTAAAAAAGAGGCAGAAATTGAATTAATTAAAAAACAAAATAATTGAAGTGAAATTGTTGACAGTAAGGGTCTACCAAGTGCTTGCAGGCCCCCTGGAACTAGACTGACCTCTTTGAGAAATGTCCTCTGTGTCTCCTCATCGAATCGGATGAGTTCCTTCATCACCATCACCTCGCCGGTCTCTCGGTGAGTTACCTGGGGAAAATCACCACGTGGGGGTTGGTCCACAGCGAAACCACCAGAAGGCCCTGCTCTAACTCCTCTGGGGAGGAAGGCAGCTCAGCAGAAAAATCTTTTGGGTTACAACCAAGTAACATGGAGGAATTAGGGTAGAGGCAGGAGAGCTGGGAGTCCAGAATGGACTTTATGATCCTTAGTGCAGCACCAACCATGGTAGGTACAAGAGAAAGAAAAGTAGGGGGCTCAGTGAATAGAGTACCAGGCCTGCAATCTCAGACACTTCCTAGCTGTGTGACCCTGGGGAAGTCACTTAACCCTGTCTGCCTAGCTCTTGCCCTTCTATCTTAGAGTTGTTAGTAAGATAGAAAGTAAAGGATTAAATAAAAAGTGAGAGGCCCTTTTTGATTCTTCTTTCTGGTTCTGCTAACTTGCAATTTGATCTTGGATTAAAAATTGCTTCTCTGGGTCTTAGTTTGCTCCCCTATTAAGGAAAAACTATGGATGGACTAGAGTAACTCAAATTATTTTCTTAGATTTAATATGTTACGATTTTATGCTATAATTGTAAGGGAGAAGGGTAGGGGGATATACAGTGATACTCAGCAAATTCTCACCCCTCAAAGTCCTCCCACCCAGCCAGGGACAAAGCTGGAGCCCATACCTTGATGGCCTGTCCAAAACAGCCCTTCCCCAAGACTTCACCATGAATGAGGTCAGAAGGCCGGAAGATGCGGTGGGTCCGAGACACAATTCGAAGGGACTCAGAACGGCCCAGATCCTTCCGCTGGGAGGCTGGGGAGCCCAGCGAGCTGCCACAGGGTGATTTGTCAATGCTGCAGCTCCTCCTATTGGCACAGATAGAAAGGCTTGCAGAGTCTGGCACAGAGTTCTTCTACTCCCCACTCGCCACCTGGGTTGGGGCAAAGTCTTCTCCTGCTTCTAGAACTACCTGATCCCTTCTTCTAGCTTCCACTCTACCTACTATACTATACCTACTATTACCCTCTCCTGGCATCCCTCCAAGGGAGAGATACATTTAAGGCCACTCCTCAGCAAAATGATGAAATCATGCAAGTCTGATTCTAACTGAAGACCTTTGGGGCAGCTCCTTCACTCACCTAAGGTGCTCAGTAGTCTCCTGTTCCCTCTCCTACTTGATTAAACTGTACCCAGTCCCTCACACCTTAGTGTGAATGAATACCTGTATTCCATCTGCAGAAATATCTGATCTCACGTTTGAATCCTAACTGGGTAATGTAAGCAGGGGATATTCCACTTCCAACCTCAGTCTCTATGGCCTAGCTGAGTGCTATGTGCACAGCTGGCATTTAACATTTATTTTTTATTATTAATTGTCTAGTGTCATTGGAAGGTGGGGACAAGAGCCTGTTGAATTCATACCACCTGATGTGACTTCCTACCTAGTCTGCTTATAGGTAATGTTAGCCCAGAGAAGCCATGTCCTATGCGGCCTGCTTTCCAAAGGGTCTTAGTTACACACAGGAGTGAATGACTAGTGAGGTCATCACACTCAGTTCCTAGACAGAGAAGCTGCCAATTGTCAGCAGAGGGAGCTGTCTACAAAAGCAACTTTCTCTTCATTAGGAGCCTAGGGTTTCTTTTCCAATTGGGAAAACCCAGAAAAGGCAAGAGTGGGAGAAGGTGGGCCTTGCTTTCTGCCAAGGGCCTTGCCTGAAGGCCCAGAATAGAAAGGTTTGTGTTGGAGATGACTTACAGGACAGGCCTCTGCCGGACAGGGGCTCCTGCTTCTGTGTTGGGGGTACGGGCTGGGGAGCACAGTGGGCTTCGCAGATCTGCCAGAGGGCTGGCCTCCGGAGCTGTGCCATGGGCCAGAACATCATGGGGGTCGTGTTCAATGGTCAGCTGGAGCAGGCGGCTGGTCTCCTGGATTAGCAGGTCAATCTGTACAAAGCAAACATGAATGTCGTAGAGTGAGAGGACCTGAAACCCTTCGGCCCTCCCTTACCCCTAGACCCTATTTGCCCACCTCCAGCAGAGACTGAAAGACCCCATTATGGAGAATACCTCATCTAAGGGGACGTTCCGGATGGGAGTACCATTTATCTCTAGGATCCTGTCTCCAATGTGGATGGAGTTCTTCACATCTGGACTGATGCAATCTGGGTCCACTCTACAGGGCACAGAAAAGACCAAGTTAGCCAAGTGTTGGCACACAAGAAGCCTGGACAGACCAGCAAATGCCATGTAGTTATGGAATCTTAGAATGGAAGGACACCACAAGAATTATCTGGACCAACCCTCCTACTTAGTACAGAAGGGATCCATCATCAGGGAGCAATAAAGGCCCAGAGGAAACCTTAACAGCTGGCCAAAATCAGACCATGAGCACCAACAACTGGATTGGCAGTAGGTAGGCTCAGGACCCCCACCGTGAGTCCTCAAAATCAGACCACTGCAAGTCCACTTCGGGATCATTATCTGTTAACACACAGAAGAGGGATTTGGCTTATTCCTCTTAGCCCCAAAAGAAAAGGACCAGAGGAAGTAGAGAGAGTTAGCAAAGAGTTTCTATTTCTAATTGATAGGGCCTGGGCACAGAGAGAGGAGGAGTAACATCTCATAACTGCCAATCGACCTTCTCCACTGCCTAATTAGGGCACAAATGTTTAAATGAGTCTCACCTACTCCAAGCCTTCTAGTCTCAGATCATAGATTCCCAGCTGGAAGGGTCTTAGAAGTCCCCGTCCAACACCCCTCATTATAAAGATGAGGAAGCTGAGGCTCAACAGGGGAGTGATTTACTCAAGGCCACTTGGCCAAGCTGGGATTTAAACCCAAGGTTCTCTAACTCCAACTCTGATCCTCTTTCTATTTAATCATGATTCCAGTTTATAATTAAAAAATGCATTCATAGAAAAGATTAAGGAGTTATGGCTGAAATGCATTTTCTTCTAGGCAGCTAGTAGAAGGGAAGAGGTTAACAAGGTGGGCTTCTTTCCCAAACAAAGAGAAGTTGGGGTGCCTGAGGCCAGGCTCCACCTTCCTCCCGTTGAGCTTCAACTTCCTTGTTCTCCTCATGTTTAGTCTGGATAGACTTGTATACAGTACCTGGCATGTCTCTTCCACGAGAATGTCAGCTCCCTAAAGGTAGGACAAGTTTCTTGTTTCATCCTTTGTCTGTCCTCCAATGCCTCACCCAAAGTTGCCATTCCCCCACGTACTCTGCCTCTCCCATCCCACCGGTACCACCCCACATCTTCTCTTCTCCAGTCCAAATACCCCCATTCCCTTCAATCAATGGCATGGCTTCCAAAACAGGCCACCATCCTAGCTGCCCTTCTCTGGATAGCCTCCAATTTGTGTCTGTGCCCAGAAATGGAGATGCTACCCCAGGTCAGAAGACAGCTTCTTGCTCTGGAGTGTGATGGGGGCAGCACTGGGAAGCCAAGCTTCTAGGAATCACGAGTTGATGGTTCCATTGTACTCTGCCTGTTCATACTACCTATAATGTACTGTGGTCAGCTCTGGGCACTGCAGTTTAAGACAAACACGGATAGATTAACTGGAACGTGTCCAGAGGAAGATGACCAGGATGGTGAAGAGCCCTGAGTACAGGCCATATGAGATTGGGTGGAAGGAACTAGAGATGTTCAGGCTGGGAAAGAGAAGCTTGGGGGGAATCGTGGACACCTGCCATAAGGAGGAAGGGCAGAACTTGTTCTGTTTGGCCTCAGTAGAAAGAACCAAGAGTAACAAATGGGAAGTGGCCTTTGTGCTTGATATCAGGAGGAACTTCCTGGCAATGAGAGTTGCTGTCCCAGAGTGGAAGTGGCTTCCTGATCCTAGATGGTCTTCAAGTAAATCCTTGATCTCTCTCTCTCTCTCTCTCTCTCTCTCTCTCTCTCTCTCTCTCTCTCTATATATATATATATATATATATATATATATATATATATATATATATATATATATATATATATATATATATATATTTTCTTGATTAATTGAAGGCGGGACAACTATGGTCTCTGATGCTCCTTCCAACTCTCAAACTCTGCAATCTTCAGCCACATTCCTTGCATACAGAGAGGGAAACTAAGGCCCTAAAGTCAAATCCTGAGATTTCTGAGTTTTAACTCCATCTTTAACACTTAGCCTGAATCCCCTTGCTGTGGCAGTTCATAAGAAGTCCTTGGTTACATTTTCAAAGTCCCTGGTCACAGGACCGGTTCCTTTCCTTCTGCTCCTTAAGCTGAAGTAACTGTCACATCCGCTGGACCCTTGGCATAATGCACCTTTGCCCTCCCACCTTCTTAGGGGCCCCAAGGGGGATGCTCACCCACGAACTCGAACAGTGTGGGAGTGCTCAGAGCCACACCCCTGCTGGCCATAGGGCGGGTCGATGGAGACAGAGAGCCCTCGCTTGCCATCAGCAGAGGCTGGGATGGACACCAAGGTGACAGTATGTGGGAGGCGAGATCCTGGCGAGTCAGGCAGGATTTGCTCAATGACTGGAGTCACCACCATTTGGTAATAGCAATGTCCACTGGGGAGGGCGGAGGTGGCCAGAGGAGAAGAGGAAAGACAGAGAGATCAGGGAAAGAGAGAAAAAGGAAAGCATGATAATACATGCCCTAATTGGTCCCAGTCCCTCAGCATATACCAGAACCTGAGAGTTAGAGGGCTCTCAATGCTTGGTAAATACACTATTTTTGTGACAAACTGTTACGGATATTCTAAACATTTTAATAGAAGTGATACATACTTTTTAACCCTAAACACAACTGATTCCTCCTTCCCCTAGTCTCAGGCTTCTTTTTCCTCATCTCGAGGTCTCTACTTCTTGGTCTAAGCCTGTCCCCTCAAATGCTAGCACCCTCCTTCCCACAACACCTCTTATTTAAATACTTTGTACACTTGTATATTCACTTAATAATTGATATTGTATATAGTTTATTTCCTTCTTTTTTGGTAAAAACACTTATTTTCTATCTTAGAATTGATACAAAGTACCAAACCTAAGGCAGAAGAATGGTAAGGGGTAGGCAAATGGGGCTAAGTAACTTGCCCAGGGTCACATAGCTAGGAAGTGTCTGAAGCCAGATTTGAACCCAGGTCCTCCAGAAGCCAACCCTGGCTCTCTATCCACTGAGCCACCTAACTGCCCAGCCCCTATATATTTTTACAGGTACTTGTCTCCTCCATTAGAATACAAGCTCTTTTTAAGGAGAGACTGTTCCATTCTTTATACTTGTGTCCTAAGTCTGGCTTAATAAATACTTGTTGATGACTGAATGGGGAGGACAGGGGGCCATGGAAGATGAGGTATTTTACTAGTTTGCAACATATCTTAGTTTGGCAACCGGTGTTCCATGCCCCATGTATCACAAACTTTGCGCCTCAGTCTTTGGACTCCAAAGCCATAGGAGGGTACACCGTAGATGAAAACGCACAAAGACAATTGTCATTCTCGGACACCGAGAAACTACTACTACTTAGTTTGGCAAAACAAAGATCCAGTCCAGCATCCCCAATTCACAGAGGGGTAAAATGGTGGCTTAAAAAATGATATGCTTAAAGATATAAAAGGTACTTGTTAGCAAAGTCAGGGCTAGAATATATGGCCTTTTCTTTTGGTCATGCACAAGGCCTGAACTCACCAGTAGAGTTTGGATCGTTCCACCAGGGCATAGGTATCCCCATCCCCAATGAAGGCCCCACATGTGAGGCAAATGAAGCATTCTGGATGGTACTTCTGGTCCCCTGCAACCTAGAGACACAGAAGAAAAGACAAAAGTTTAGAGTCCTTTCTCCCCATGTTGGGCATGGTCTGCCTTCTCTGCCTTTCTCCTAGTTAGGGGCCTCTATACTTTTCTCAACCTCTACAATCACTGATTTATTGATTAAACTCCATCCATCCATCCATCCATCCATCCATCTATCCATCCATCCATCCATCCACTCATCCAACTATCCATTCATTCATCTATCCATCCATCAATCCTATTATCTATTCACTCATCCAACTATCCATCCATCCATCCATCCATCCATCCATCCATCCATCCATCCATCCATCCATATCTACCCATCCCTCTAATTATCTATCTATCCATCCAACCATCCACTCATCCAACCATCCATCTGATTATCTATTCATTCATCTAACCATGTGCCCATCAATCCATCCATCCATCCATCCATCCATCCATCCATCCATCCATCCATCCATCCACTCATACAACCATCCATTCATTCATCTATCCATCCATTCATCTAATTATCTATTTACTCATCCAACCATCCACCCATCCATCCAATAGACCTTCGTTAAGCAGTTATTAAGTGCAGAACACTGTTAGGCACTGGGAGAGCTACAAAATTTAAATGGGACCTGGGCCCTTCTTTAGAGGCCAAGAACTCTGAGAAGGCTGAGTGAGATTTAAGTCAGCCCTTCAGAGATCTGAAATTCCGAAAGGCAACCTATGGACATGAAGACAAGGGACTTTACTGCAGGTCAGAGCAGGGCCAGGCATGGACAAGAAAAATTCTGTTACACTGAGCATGTAACAGAAATGGGGAGGGAAATCCAGAGATAGGTCAGATGCCAAGATAATAGTATGTGTGTGTGTGTGTGTATGATGGGGAACTCACCATGACCAGCCCTTTGGTGATCTGCTCAGAGCAGCCATGGCACGACTCGCCATAGCGGGCCCAATAATCCTTCTTACAGTACAGCTGCCCATCCTTTTCATAGTACTGGTGGGAGAGGGAGGCACCACATTCGCAGCACCTGGGCGGGAGACAAGGAGACTAGGATGGGTATCTGTCTCTGGACCATTTCCACCCTAGCACCCCCTCATATGCAGACTCTCCAAGAAGAACCACTGTCCAGCAGCAGGGTCTTCTGGTTTAGTTTACCAGTGTTTTGGAAGGGGGACACTCACTGTCTACACTGGCATTTTATACCATAAGGGAAAAACAGAAGCCTCAGAACTGGACTGTATTTGGGAATGGAATGGGGAAGAATCTAGATAAAAATGATGGAATTTTAGTGCTGGGAGGGACATAGGAGAACATCTAATCACAGGACCGACCATAGGAGTTAGAGCTCTCAGGAACTTGAGTGAATATCTAATACAATCTCTTAATTCTACAGTAATGTGCTGGAAAAGGAGACTAAGGACCAAGGTTCAAATCCTGACCATGTTTACTAGCTGTGTGACCTTGGGCAAGCCCCTCTTGACCTCAGTTTCCTCATCTGTAAAATGAGAGGCTTGGACTTAATGGTCTTTTGAGGTAGACTCCTGCTCTACATCCATGAGCTGAAAACTGAAATTCAGAGCTGTTAAAAGATCGGTATGAAAATTACCTACTTATGTACTAGATTAAAACCCAGGTCCTTTGATGCCCAATCCAGGATTAAATGCACTCCTGGTCCCCTGATAGGATTTGGAGATGGAAGGGACCTCCGAGGTCCTCTGCAGAAATGGCACAAAGTCTGGGATTGGGTTTTTTGTGGTGGTGGTTTAAATCCTTGCCCTCTGTCTTGGAAGCAATACTGAGTACTGGTTCCAAGGTAGAAGAGTCGTAAGAACTAGGCAATGGGAGTTAAGTGACTTGTTCAGGACCTCTCTTCTCCAGGCCTGACTCTTTATCCACTGGGCCACCCAGCTGCTGGAAGAATTTTTTTTTTCAGAATACGTTGATGGTTGTATTTCTATCTTTGTGATCCTGTGGATTTCACTTCATCCACTTAAAAACACGACTTGGAGAGGGAATCCACAGACTTCAACAGGTCGTCAACGCGGCCCACGACCCGAAGACCAAACAAAAACCAGCTAAGAGCCCCAGCTCTTGAGTCTCCGTATTTTGCAACAAAGAACTTTAGTCCAGAGATAAACCGCCACCGATGAGAGAGAAGTCACAAAGGGCGAGCAGCAGGTTTCGGGGGCTCTTCAGGGGAGGACCGCTTGCTGGGGCTGCTCCTGAGGATGTGGCCTCTGACACAGGGATGAGCAAGGTGGGACCACACATTCTAGTCAGACCCAGAAAGGGCCTTTTCAAAGTCATCTCAACAGAGTGTCATTGCCCAAGAGCCAGAGGGGGCCTCAGAGGCCCTCCATCCAGTGCAAACCCCTCCCTGTACAAGATGGGGAAACTGAGGCCCAGGAAGGTCACTCAAAGGCTTGCCAGAGGCCACACAGCCAGTCAGGGGCAGAGCTCAGCCTGCTTTTTTAAACCTGCATCAAGCTGAATGAAGGTACAACGGTGGGGAAAGAAGGCAGCTGGGGAGGATGGGGAGGGATGTGCCCTTGCCCTAGCTCAGCTCCATCCCAGCATGCCGGGCTGATGACATCAGGGCTCAGGAGGCTGCTCCAACTTCCTAGCCCCTCTCCTGGGGTAGGACCCCCGAGGCTCAGGCCTGGGTAAGCAGCAGAACTGGAATTCTAAAGGCTTGGGGGAAAGAGGGACAGAAAGGGGGAGCTGTCTGGCCAAACAGGAAGGAAGGAGAGAAGGAGGAGGGAGAAAAGGACGGGGGAGCCAGAGAGGGTAGGCTGGAGAGACTGCGGCATCCTGGAGCCAGCAATGGTGACGCTGCCCCTTTAAGAGGCGGCCAGCCAGTTCCTCATTGTCTGGGAGCTGAAGCACCTCCCTGCTCCTCCCCCCCCCCCCCCCCCCCCAGCCCAGGAGACAGAGGGAAGAAGCTGCCGCAGTCCTGGGCTGCAGATGGGGCTGGGAGGGGAGGGGAAGGGAGGGGGCGAGGCTGCCCAGGCCTGGCCCAGCCAGCCCCCCTCCCCCACTTCAGGGCAGAGAAGGGGGAGGGGAGGCACCAGTCCTGCACTGTAAGGGGCGGGGGGAGCCCAAGAGAGAAGAGCAGGAAGATGATGCTTGGGAGAAGGGAGGGCACTGGGGCTGCCCCCTCCCCCCGGGGAGAGTGAGCCAGGTGTGCCCCAACCCTGGCCATTGGGGGAGGGGGAGAGAAGAAATGGGGCCTTTGGGAGTCCCCCACCCAGTACCCATGACGTCATCCCACAGTTCTGCAGAGAACTTGGAGGGGGGCAGGGACTGGCCAATGGCTGTTCAGGGCCAGTATGTTTGTTGGGGGGCACTCAGTAACCCCATTAACAACTGTGAGGCCCTACTGGGCTCTCCCCAGCAGAGGCCACCTACACCAAGTAGCCTTGTCCCTCTGAGCTCCCCCTGCCCAAGCCTGTGACCAGGGAGATGTCCAGCTCTCCTGGAAGTCCTCTCTGAGGGGGCAGGAGCAAAGTGCCCACCCTGGGGCCAGGCTTCCTTCAGCCCCTCTAGGAATAACAGCAAGAGAACTCCAGCCCCCTCTTGGCCCTGTGTGCCTCAGTTTACAAAGAAGGGGAAGATGCCATGTACCCAAAGGCCCCCTGGTACCAGTCTGCCTCCAGCCCTGTGATCTCTGAAATCCAGGGAGCTCAGAAGCCTCCACATTCAGAAACTCAACTTAAAAGTCTTTCTTCTCGGTTCCCTCAGCCAGGATAGACCAGGGTGACGTCAGAGCCAGCCGCCCCTTCTTCCCACCCCCTCAAGCAGACAGTGAGGACACATTGAGAAATCGAATGTGAAACACAGGAGTGTGGGCCCCCATCCACAGCAGGCTTTCAGGGAAAACCTGAGGCATCTCCTTCTGGTGCTAGAAGCAGCCCTCCCACCAGAAGGAAACCTGGTCAGAAAGGGAAGTGTCAAGCCCTCTGACACCCAGCTAATAAGGGTCCGAGATAGGCATGGAACCCAGGGTTTCCTGTATCTCAGCCTGGTGGCACTTTTTACTAGGCAACCCTTTGCCAGGATCCCTAGGAGGCAGATTATTCCTTTTGTGAGTCAGGCTAAACCTGGAGGCTACTGGTCAGCCCTTCTCTGCAATCCTACCTTCATGTGTTCATCCTTTCCCTCATCCCTCCAAGCCCTGTCTCCCTTCTCCATCCCATCCCTCTTCCCTCCAAGCCCTGTCTCCCTTCTCCATCTCATCCCTCATCCCTCCAAGCCCTGTCTCCCTTCTCCATCCCATCTCTCATCCCTCCAAGCCCCTGTCTCCCTTCTTCACCCCATCTCTCATCCCTCCAAGCCCTGTCTCCCTTCTCCATCCCATCCCTCATCCCTCCAAGCCCTGTCTCCCTTCTCCATCCCATCCCTCTTCCCTCCAAGCCCTGTCTCCCTTCTTCACCCCATCCCTCATCCCTCCAAGCCCTGTCTCCCTTCTTCACCCCATCTCTCATCCCTCCAAGCCCTGTCTCCCTTCTTCACCCCATCTCTCATCCCTCCAAGCCCTGTCTCCCTTCTCCATCCCATCCCTCATCCCTCCAAGCCCTGTCTCCCTTCTCCATCCCATCCCTCCAAGCCCTGTCTCCCTTCTTCACCCCATCTCTCATCCCTCCAAGCCCTGTCTCTCTTTTCCATCCCTCCCTTCATCCCTCCAAGCTGTCTCCCAGCTGCCCCCTTCTCTCTACTCATGGAGGGGATCACTAAGCTCAGGATTCCATCATTTCTCACTTGGACGGTCAGAGCATAACTTTAGCCTCTTCTCCTTCCAAGTTGTCTTTTACCTGCCACACAGATGTCCTGAAAGCAGAGAGAGGTCTGACCACATCAGTCATCGCCCTGAATCCAGGAATTCCTATGGCTTCTAAGGTCTTGGGCAAACTCCTCTGGTTGACCTAGGGAGCCCTTCATGATCTTCCCCAGCTTGTCTGAGATGCCCGTGACACTGCGGCCACACTTCCTATTTATCCTATGGCCATTTCTGTCTCCTGTGGTTCTCAAGACCCTGGAATACCTTTCTTCCTCCCCGCTGCCTCCAGGAAACCCTGGTCCCCTGAAGACTCAGATCAAAGGTTCCTTCATCTACAAAGTTTTCCATGATTCCCCCAGAAAGCGCTCTCCTCTCCAAAATTATGATTTTGTATTTATTTATCTATGTTTGTGCTGCTTCCCCCAAGTTGAGAGTAAATTCCTTAAGAGGAGAAGCTGTTTTTAAAAGACCGGCCTTCTGGGGAAGCTGGGAGGCACAGTAGATAAAGCATCAGGCCTGAAATCAGAGGATTTGGGGGTTCAAATCTGGCCTCAGATATTTCCTAGCTGTGTGACCCTGGATAAGTCACTTAACCCTGTTTGCCTTACCAATGCCCTTCTGTCTTAGAGGATTAACTAAGACAGAAAGCAAGGGTTTATAAACAAATAAAAAGCTCTGAAATCCCAAGGAACTAGCCTGGCCGCTGACAAACAAACAGTGGTCTCCAGCAGGGAGATGCTCCAAATGGGCACAAGGTGATGGGGAAGAAGGTATGTCCTTTCCCTGCCTCTGAGCACCTCCATCTTTTCCAGAAAGAGGGAACTGGCAGGGGACCCTGATCAGGAGAAGCAGCAGCTGGCATGGGGCTGGCCCTAGAGCCAGTGGGGTGAGCCATCCAGAGGATGGGAGATGCTCTAGGCTCAGCAGCCAAAGAGATATCGGTCAAGTGTGCCAGGCAGCTTTGGCCAAGAATAACCATCAAACGAATGGGGAAGGAGGAGAGGAAAGGTCAGAAGCACCGAGGGCCCTGGCGTGAGGCCAGCCTACAGGCAGAAGGAGCCTTGGGGCTGGAGACAAGGAGGGGCTACTCCTTCCAGCTTGGGGTTCCTCCCTTCTAAACTGGGCCTCTGTTTCCCTTCCCATTCAATGAAGGGTCAGACTAAGGACTCCCTAAGGTCTACGATCAATCTCGAGGCTCTGGGGGGAACATGAGAGAAATTGATTATCTTCCAATCCAGAAGGGAGGGAACGAGGGCCACCGAGCATCCTGCCAGGCAGACGCATGGCCTGGATGGAGAAGCTCTGAATTAATGGGGGTCGGAGGCTCTCCAGCAGGAAAGGAGGCCCACGTCAACAGCTCGTCTGCGACCTGGAGGCTTACCTTCTGTCTTAGACTCAATACTGTGTACTGATCCCAAGGCAGAAGAGCGTAAGGGCTAGGCTGGGGGGAAGGGGGGGGGGTAGGTGACTTACCCAGGGTCACACAGAACCTCGTTTTTAATTTTTTTTAATTTTTAAAATTCTTTTTAAGAACTTAGTTTTAAGAGAGTCGCCTGTGCCTCCGGAGGGATCCTAGAACTTAACATCTCCGCTGGTCCTACCATCTCATTTGCAGAGATGACGGGAGGCCAGGAGGCCCTCAGGGGCCATCTGGTCTGGGGGTCTTTCTGAGGGTGCCCTTTGGCAGCAGCCTGTGGACCCTGGCTCAGAATCATATTTGCCAATGAATAAAATTCTGAGAATCGCCGAGGAAACGAATGATGCGACATGCAGTTCTCAAGATACTTTTTAAAAAAGTTCACAGACCACAGGTGAGGAGCCCCCCATCGAGGCCAATTCCTTCATCTTACAGACAACTTGCCTAGAGTGGGATTTGAACCCAGGGCCCCTGCCTCCGGCCCCAGAGCTCTTTTCAGTCCCTCATGACTCACAGAGAAGATGGAGCTCGCTAGGCTTCTGTCAGAGCAGGGCCGGCCCACGAGGCCTGCGTCCTTCGTCCAGCTGGCCCTGTTTCACTTCCCCACGGCTCCTCAGACCGGGGCCCTGCTCCCACCTCCCTCCATCCCAGGCCTCGGGGGCCGAGGAAGGGCCCGGGTACCCTGGACAGAAGAACCCCACGGAGGCCGCCCTGCCGGGAGCGGGAGGGGGCCAAGGGTCTCTTCTGACTTACTTGGCTCTGGCGAGGAAGTAAGTCCTCCTGAGGGTGGAGGCCAGCATCCTCAGTGGCTGCGGCCTCCGGGGAATTGGGGACCGAAGAGGAAGTTGAGGCGGGGTCAGGACTCACAACTCCACCCCCTCCGTCCCCAGCCCAGGTCTGGATGCCCCAGAAGCCACGCACCCGGGGGTGGGGCTAGTGTGGCCGCAGGGATGGGAGAAAGGAGAGCGGGTGGGGAAGGGGTCCCCCTTGCGCCCTTCCCAGTCCAAGGAGAGACCCTGAAAATGCCCGCACGCTCCTGTGGTCAGCGAGGTTTTAGGGCTTCTGACCAGCCCACCATCCTGTTTCTCTGACTGCCTGATCTGTCACTCGTCTCCAGGAGGCCGAGTTCCTCATTTTACAGGTGGGGAAACTGAGGCCTGCCTAGTGAAGTGAGACGTCCCTGACCCTAGAGGCTAATCCTAATGAGGCTTAGGGGGGTACAAGGAACCCAGGTCAGACCTGGGGTGCATCCAGAAGGGCGCTGAGAGGCCCCTTAGTCCCTCTCATTTTACACCTGGGGAAACTGAGTCCCAGAGAGGCTAAGAATCCTGAAGTTACAGATATTTTAAATTCAATAAAAACGGAGGCAATAAAATGGAAGAAAAAGAGTCTCTTCCAACCATTTGACACACACACAAAAATGGGAGTTTGGTCTAGTAAAGAATTCGCCAATAGCACGCAGGAATTCAGTACTGCAGGCCCAGCATGGAGTTTCCGCTGTGGGTGGGTGGAGAGACGTGTCCAGAGGGTCAGAGGTCACAGAACGCTGGACGGGCCATTTAATCCTTCTCAGCCTTCATAGGACAAATGAGGAAACTGAGGCCCAGAGAGGGCCCAGGACCACACGGAGAGAAGAGTGGGGAAAGCACCCAACTGGAGCCAGAGAACCCGCTTTTTGCTGCCACAAAGTCCCTCTCAGCAGGGTCCGGAGTCAGATTCCAGTCCGGCCCCAGGTGACTTGGAGCCTCCGTTTCCCCCTTTGTAAAGCGAGAGCTCTGGGCCGAGGAGCCTGTCATTTCAGCTTCCCCAGGAAGAAGACCACCTCTCGAAGGAGTTTGGGGTCCAAGTCCACAAACCCGTATTAGACTAGTTGCCAGAGGCTGGGAATAGGAGAGGCAGAAAGCAGTCCCTGGGCTGGTCCGGGCTCACGCTTTGACCTAGGCCTGGGCAGTCCCAGCGTGGAAGCCACCCCCAACAGCCCAGCGTCCCAGCTTCTCCAGCGGGGCTCCCGGGGGCCCCGAGGGGCTAAGTGGCAGGGCCCTGCCGCCACGCTTTGTTGGAGGCAGCACTGGAACGCGGGTCCTTCTGATTTCTGTTTGCTTCTTCCCTCTCCAACACCGATCCCAGCATCTCAGAGCTGGCCAAATGACCGTCGGGGACAGCCTCGATCAGTGAGGGGGGGGGACTAGAGAAGGGCCTGGCGGAGCGTCCGCCCTTCAGTCCGTGAGCTCACGGAGGCCGGGGTGGGCTTTCTTTTCAGGAAGAGATGTTCATCCATTCATCTCATTAATTTATTCACCATAATTTAATTTTTATTAATTTAATTAATTGTGCCCACAGGGCCTGGCGCATGGTAGGCGCTTCATAAATGTGGCTTGGATTGGATCGGAAGGAACGTGGCGGGAGAGTAGGGCGGCTACACTCTCTCCCTCCGGAGCCCCGGACAGCCGGGGCGGAGGTCAGCCTGAGCCACATCCTCACTGTGGCTCCAGCCGAGAGGATCCCTACAAGGCCAGAATGCCCAGGATCTGGACAAGGGACGGAGAGTGGAAGGACCCCAGCGGGCTTGTGCGGAAGGGGGCGGCTGACCAGCGGGCAACCTCTCTCTCTCCCATCAGAGCTTGATGGCACACCACGAGCGACTTTTTCTGGTTTAATACGGGCCAGATGGAGGTTTGGCCATTCTGCATTCGTTCCCACTGCACTCCCCATATCTTTCCAAGGTCCTTAACCTGGAGTCTGTGAACGTTTTTCCTTCCAGTCCAAATAACAGAAGGGCGAAGACTAAGCAACAACGGTTAAGTGATTTGCTCAGGGTCATTCAGCTAGAAAGTGCCCAAGGCCAGATTTGAACCCAGGATCTTCTGTCTCTATGGCTGGCTCTCAATCCACTGTGCCACCAACCTGCCCCGTGAACTCTTACTTTTTGTCTTAGACTCAATATCATGTATTGGTTCTAAAGCAAAAGAGTGATAAGGGCTGGGAATGGGGCTTAAACAACTTGTCCAGGGTTATGCAGGAAGTATTTGAAGCCATATTTGAACCCAGGACCTCCTGTCTCCAGGAATGGCTCTCTATCCACTGAGCCACCTAGCTGCATCCCGTGAACTGGTTTAAAAAAATATTTTGATAACCATTTCAATGTGGTGCATTAAAGAGCAGGATTATGAGAAGGGGGTCTCTAGGATTCACCAGGCTGCCAAAGGGGTCCAGGGCACCCCCTAACCCCCTGACTTAGCTACAGTGTGATGTGTCAGCTATCCAGCTGAAATAATCACAACTATTCTCACCCCCTTCTCTCCTTCTCTCTCTTTCTCTCTCCTTTCTCTCTCTTTCCTTCTCTCTTTCCTTCTCTCCTTCCTTCTCTCTCTCTCCTTCTCTCTCTCCTTTCTCTCCCCTCTCTTTCCTTCTCTCTCTCTCCTCTTTCCTCTCTCTCTCTTCTCTTTCCTTCTCGCCTCTCCTTCTCTCTCTCCCTCTCTCTGTTTCTCTTCTTCTCTCCCTCTCTCTGTCTCTCTCCCTCTCTGTCTGTCTCTCTCCTTCTGTCTCTCCTCTCTTTCCTTTTCTCCTTTCCTTCTCTCTCTCTCCTCTCTCTCTCCTCTCCTCTTTCCTTCTCTCTCTCCTCTCTCTCTCTCCCTCTCTCTTTCCTTCTCTATCTCTTTCCCTCTCTCCCCCCTCTCTCTTCCTCTCCCTCTCTCTGTCTCTTTCTCTCTCTCTCTCTCTCTCCTCTCTTTCCTTCTCTCTCTCCTCTCTTTCCTTCTCTCTCTCTCCTTTCTCTCTCCTCTCTCTTTTTCCTTCTCTCTCTCCTCTCTTTCCTTCTCTCTCTCCTCTCCTTCTCTCTCTCTCCTCTCTCTTTTTCCTTCTCTCTCTCCTCTCTCTCTTTCTCTCTCCCCTTTTTTCTCTCTCCTTCTCTCTCTTCCCCCCATACACACGTACATGGATATATAGGGAATTTGTAAAGCATTTGACAAATGTTAACTTGAGTGATCCCCTTAAACAATTTCTCCAGAATATCCCAGCCCCTGACCAGAGGACCTGACAGGTCACCTAGTCCATCTTCTTTTCTCCAAAAGAGGGAATTGAGACCTAGGAAGAGAACGTTCCTGACACGGAATTTGTGGCTGAATTCATTGAGAGCTCAGCTCTCCTGCCTCAAAATCCAGCCTCCTTTCTGCATCCCAATGACTTTCCAAACATTTGGCTTAGAGGCCTTTATTTAACGTTCAAGATGTAGTATGGAGTGGGGGGTGACTGGCTTCCTGGCCTCACTCAGGAAGTCTTGGGTTCAAGTCTTATTTCTGGCCCACCCTGAACCAGTCACTTTACTTTTTGGTGCTTCAGGAAACTTTTATTATTATTGTTATTTGTAAACTCTTATTTTCTGTCTTAGTTACAACTCTAAGACAGAAGAGTGGTAAGGGCTAGGCCATTGGGATTAAGTGACTTGCCCAGGGCCACCCAGCTAGGAAGTGTCTGAGGCCAGACTGGACCTCAGGTCTTTTTGATCTCAGACCTGGTGCTCTGTCCACTGTGCCCCCAGCTGCCCTTCCAGGAAAGTTTCCAAGACTGTAAACTGCAAATCAGGGATGCCAGGCTCTCCTGGTGGAGGGAATTCCTTCCCTGGGAGCTCCCTCTATCGAAGCGATCACAGGTGGTCCCTGCCCAGCCCACACGGCCCCAGCTCTGCCGGGAATCCTTGGACCCGGTCTACCAGCAGAACTTCTTTCGTCCTCCCCTCCCGCCGTCCCCGGCTCCTTCCCTACCTGAAGCAGTCGGAATGCCAGTCAGCATTCAGGGCCTGGAGGTACTGCCCATCATAGATGCTCTGGCCACAGCTTGAACACACGGGCAGGTCACTTCCTGTAAGGGGTGGAGCAGATGGGAGAGAAGGGAGATGGCGTGAGGGATCGACTGCCTGGCACGGTGCCCGCCCCTCCCCCCGCCCATGCCAGGCTGGGCCCAAGCGGGGTCCTTTACTAAACAGAGGAGCGAGGAGGCCATCTGGACGTGGGCTTCAGAGAGGATTAGTGGGGGGTGGGGGAAGGGGGGGGTCAGTCCATCGGTCAGCATTGTGAAGCGCCCACCACATGCCAGACAGAAACAACACAATTCCTGCCTTTGGGGTTTAGGTTCTCCTTGACAAAGAGGAGAAATGAAGGCAGGGGTAGGCTTCTCCCAGGGCCAGTGCCCCCATTCTTCCTCTTCCTGTTCCTCCATCCCAAGAAGGGCCAGCGTGATTGGTACCCAATGCCCCTCGGGAGCTCTCGGGCCCTGGGCCTCGGGCAGGCCCCTGGAATCATCCCTAAGGGAAGGCTGTGGAACGGGAGCGTTTGGGCTTGTCAGACCTCCTCTCTGGGCCTCAGTTTCTTCCTTTTGTAAAATGAGGAAGTCACACTAGATGGCCTCTGAGGTCTCTGAGCCTCTAACTCGTCTGCAGGCTGTGGGAAAGGGGAGAGAAGCCTGTGGCGCATCCTTGGCCGACCTTCGGCTGGCGTTCCTGGGCGAGCTCCCACGGACAGCCTGAGCTGGGAGAAGGGAAGTCAGAGAATAAGCCTGAGGGCCTTGAGGTCCCCAGAAGGCTCCTCTTTGCTGAATTTGGGGGAGAAATGGGGGGAAAAGGGAGCATCTCCTCCCAGCGACTCCTCCTATGCTTAGTCATTCCATAGACTGGCCACAGAATGATGGAGCTGGTAGAGTCCTTGGGGATCAATCGGGCCAATCCCTTTACATTACAGAGGAGGAACCTGTGGTTCAGAAAAGGAAATAATAATAATTGACGTTTGGGATTGCCGAGTCAGAGCTGGAAAGGGCCTGCTGACCTTTTTTTTAACATTCATTCTCTTAATGATGCCTCACAACCCTCCAAGATAAGCATAGCAAGAATGATTTCCTCCATTTTACAGATGAGAAAATTGAGGCTCACAGAATTAGTGGTTTGCTCAAAGTCATGCCAAATGTCCCCATTCCCAGCCTCCCTGGCACACCACAAGTGATTTTCTCTGACAATGGACTGGGGAGCCAGAGTGTACCTAATTCAATCTATGTGATGACCTGCATCTTCCTTCAGTGGGTTTTGCAGAACCTTCGACAGTAGAGGCTGATTGCCTTTAGAAACATGCCCTGTTTGTTACAAAAGAATTTGAGTATTTGAGGCTGGCAGTGATAAGAGAGGCACATTGGAAGGTCCTCTGGGTAAGAATGGAAATTGCCCTAGATTAAAAATCTACCTTATAACGGAAAGCTAGGGGGCTCAGTAGATTAAGAGACAGGAAGTCCTGGCTTCAGACACTTCCCAGCTGGGTGACCCTGGCCAAGTCACTTGACCCCCATTGCCTAGCCCTTACTGCTCTTCTGCTTTGGAACCAACACACAGTATTGATTCTAAGATGGAAGGTTAAGAGCTTACAATCTGTGTGAGGCCTCAAAAAAATCACTTAGCCCCTTTGTGCCTTGGTTTCCTCATCTGTTAAATGAGGGGTTTGGATTGAATGATCTTTAAGGACTCTTAGTTTTCTGATCTTATGATGCCAACCAGGCACAGCCCTATGGGCCATGAAGGTTCCATGCCATGGAGGATAATCAGAAGAGTCCCTTGCTCCTAAGGCCCGACTCCCCATCCTTCTCATCCCCCAAGGGACCAAAGCCCCCCATTCCCCTGTGAGGTGCCAGGATGGGAAGGCAGGCAGACTGGCCCTCAATCCCAACAGGGTGCAAAGGGACTTTCATCTCAGCTTTTTCCAGAGCTTGGTTTGATAAGAGGAAAGCCAGAGCATCTTGGATCTAAAGGGAAGGCGGAATGGCAGACGGAGGAAAAGGGCCCCGAAAGGGGAAGCCAGGGATGCCCTGACTTCACCTACGTCATAGGTTTGCTCTGCCCAATCCCCCACAAGAGGCAACCTTCTGCCTGCCAACATGTGGAGCACGTCCACGGCCCAGAATGTCAGAGCTGGAAGAATCTCAGATACAATTTCACTCAACCCCTTAATTTTCAGAGGCAGAAACTGAGGTCCAGAGAGATCCTATGGAAAATGAGAGGCTGGGCCAGAACGAGTCCTAGGCTGACAGGCCAACTCCCTCTCTCATCGGGGGTTGAGACCAAGAGTGATCTGGGACAGAAAGCCAAGAAGGTGTCAGGGGAAAGGAGAGGCCACCAGAAATTAGTCAAGGGTGGAAATCTATCCAGGCAGAGGAGAAGGGACTCTGAGATAGGGATCAAGAGAGGGAGGGAGAAAATGGCTCTAATCCTAGGCCTGATGGCAGACCACCTGAGAGAGGGGAAAGACTGCTTTGGAAGGAGAAGGTGAGATAGAGTGATGGGGATTAGTTTAAGGGATGGGGAATAGTTAGGGGTTGGCCTGGGGGACATCTAATTGGTTTGATTCCCCCAATTTAGGAAATGCTTAGGATGGGCTGCAGGATGGGAGGAAGGGATGGAGGTGAGAGGAAGAAGAATGGAAATAATAGGAGCAGCTTAAAGAGAAAGGGCTGTTTGGGATCTTTGGGGATAGGAATGAGTTATAGGGACAGGATTAAGCAAAGGGGGAAGGAGTGACCATTGAGAATGGTCGTGATAGGGATATGGACAGTCAGGAAAATTGAGGTGAAAGGAATAGGGATGCTTAAGGACATCAAAGGGTCATTGAGAGCTTGGAGATCATCTCTAGTCCAACTGCCCCAATTTACAGATGGGGAAACTGAGGCCTAGACAGGTTAAGGGCCTTGCCCAAGGTCAAACAGGCAGCAGAGATGGGATTTGAATTCAGGCACCTGATGGAGGAGGCACTCTGTGTGGTGTGGAGACAACACCAGATTTGAAGTCTAAAGACCTGGATTCAAACCATTTCCTACTTGCATGACCTTGAGTGAGTCAATTCACTTTCCTGGACCGGCTTTCCTCATCTGCAAAATGAGGAGGCTGAACTAGAGGGTGCTGGGCTGCCCTAGCTCTGGAGCTGTGGTCCCATGACTTCAATGCAGGGGTCTTTCTTCACAGGATACTCCCATTCAGCCTCACGGATGGAGATGGGGGGTGGTTAGGGCATTCGAGGGGATAAAGAGATGGAGATGGTTAGGGTAGCGGAGGGGCTGGGGAGAAGTGGCCCGGCAGGGGCCAGCACAAGGGAGGCTGGAGGAGGATCGGAGGGGCTGGGGTTGGAGGATAAAGAAAGACGGGGTTGTGACACAGGGAGGAGGTTAATGAGGGCTGGGGATGGAGGCACGGGATGGGATGCTGGAGGGGACGGGCTCTGAATGCGGCCCGGGAGGAGAAGGGAGGTGAATGAGATGGGGGGCTAAGCAGAGTGAGGGCTCCGGACAGGGGCGCCCCTGGGGGCCAAGGAGAAGGGAAGTGAATGAGATGGGGGAAACTAAGTAGGGTGGGGTGCCGGGCAGAGGCTCCCTAGAGGGGCAGGAAGATGAATGAGATAGGGGAGCTAAGTAGGGTGGGGTGCCGGGCAGGGGAGCCCCGGGGCCGGGCGGGGAGGTAGCCGAAGCCGCAGTGCTCCCCAAGCAGGGGGAGGGGCGGAGCCCCGCACTCACCTTCCTCCTCTCCCATACGTTCTTCCCTCCAGGTGCAGCAGAGGAGCATCAACCTCATGCATTCAGCGGGGCCGGGGCCAGGGCAGGGGCCGGGGCCGGGCCGGGCCGGGCCGGGCGCCCAGCGCCGCCGCCACCAGCCCCGAGTCGGGCCGGGGGCGAGGGCCGGATTCGGGCCGGGGGGCTCGGAGCGTCCTGCTGGCTGGGCTGGGTGCGCCTCTGCAGCTGCTGCTGCGTCGCCGGGGCTGTCGCCGGGCGCTCCGGGCTCCAGCCGCCACAGCGCGGAGGGGAGGGGAAGGAGGGAGGGGAAGGGGCGGGCTTGCGCAGCCGGGATCCCTGAGAAAGAGCTGCAGCGGCAGCGGTGGCGGCGGCGGCGGCGGTAGGGCCGGGGCCGGGGGCGGGGGCGGGGACCCTGGCAGCAGCGCCGGCGCGGAGGGTCTGGGGGCGGGGCCTGGGGACCCGGGCAGCGTCGGGGAGGAGGATATGGGGGCGGGACCAGGTCGGGGGCAGGGCCAGTGAGCGTGGCGGCGCAGGCGCAGAGGGCCAGGGGTGAGTCTGGGGCGGGGCCTGAGCGAGGGGGCAGTGTTTATTGGGGGCGGAGCCTGAGCCGCAGACAGCGCAGACGAAGAGGTCTGGGGGCGGGGCCTTGAAGGTAGGCAGCTCAGGCGAGGCGGGTCGGGGGCGGGGCCTTAGGCGGGGCCTGGCCCGGCCTTGGCCACCTCCCCCAGGCGGGGGCCCTCCCACTGCGCTCCCAGACCCAGGGAGGACCAGCCTCCCGCCGCCCTCTAGGCGCACAGTAGGCGCCCGGCAGATGTCTAGCTGATTGATGGGTCTGTCTTTCCCCCTGCGCCCCTTGCTCCAGCCCCTCCTCAGGGTGCGGGACCGTAGCCAGAACAGGCACGAAGACACCCGACTTGGAAACAGAAACATGCTGGGGTTTGAGGATCCCTAGCATTGCCCGAGGCTTTGTTCTCCACCTCCTCGCCAGAGCCTAGCACTGTGCTCTGCGCAGGAGGGGGTGGGGAGGGGCACCTGGGATGACATTGACAGAGGAGGGCCCCAGGGGGTGCATTCTCTTTAGCGATGCAGATCGCCCCGTCAGAGTACCTCGGTATGGGAGACACCTGGGGCCCCGAACTGAGGGGCTCCGGGACTCGCCCAGGGGTCTCTATTGGGCAGAAGCGGCATTCGACTATGAGGACATTCCGTTCTCTGTCTTGCCTTCTCGGTTCTCACGAATTGATGCTTAATCAACGTTTGGAGAATCCTTGTCTCCCCCCACAGTGCCCAGGACAGGGTGCTGCCACCTCAGCACCAGCCAGGTGCCAGGGCCAGCCTTTCCCCAGCACCATAGAGTTAAGGCTTGGAAAGGACCCTTTAAGTCCACCCTTTCACTTTACAAAATGGAAAAGGAGGCCCAAGTGGAAGGAAATTGCTTGTCCAAAGTCACACAGCAAATCATCAGCAGCCTCCAAATCTGATAATAGGTTTTGCTTCCAAGAACAGCATCTTCTCCTTTTCTCTGCTGCTCACTTCCTTCCATCCCCCATTAACCGGTGCTGCTGTAGGTTGGACTTCAGCGTGTGTAGGTCTTCTCTTTCTAGTCTTTAGGGAACCCATCTGGCTCCTGGAGGTCAGGAAGGGGGCCGCCTGCTCCTCTTGTGCCCACCTCAGTGCTGGCGCCGTCCCTCCAATAGAGGAGATGCACAGTGCTTAGTCACTGAGCTCTGAGGGAGGCTCTCTGCTTTTCCTGCTCACCCCCCAGGCCTCGCTGGACCAAGGGGAGCCTATGACCCCTTTCCCCGTGAATCTCCAACATGTGAGCAGGCTGATTTGTCTTGGAAAATCCCTGCATGAGAGGCTTTATGGTTCAGGTCAATGGGCACCGATCCAATCAATTTTCTTGTCTGAGCTGGCTAAGCCGGATGGCTAGAGACGCATGCTAGGGAGGAGAGTGGCTCTATTTGTGAAAAGGTCTCTTTATATGTGGAAATATGAGTGTGTGTGAGCATAGTGTGTAAGAGACTACATGTGTGTTTTCTGTGTGTGTTTCTATGTATGGGAGTGTGTGTAAGAGAGCATGTTTGTGTCTGAAAATGTGTGTGTGCAAATGTGAGTGTGTAAGAATGTGTGTGTGGTTGTACCGTGTTTCTGTGTGTGTGAGTGTGTTTGTGTCTGAGAATGTGTGTGTGTGTGCAAATGTGAGTGTGTGTAAGAATATGTGTGTGTTTGTGCTGTGTTTCTATGTCTGTGTGAGCGTGTTTGTGTAAAAGAGTGTGTTTGTAAGTACACGAGTGTGAGGGGGAACTGTTCAGAGAGGAGGCTTGGAGACAGGCTCTTCTGGTGATGATGAAAAGTTTAGTTGGCCTGGAGAGCAGGAATGGAAGCCGGGGCTGAGCCTCTTTCCTCCCCTATAAAGTGACGGGGTTGGGCGAGATGGCCTCAAAGATGCCTTTCGGCTCTGACACGCTCTGACTGGCACTGCCTTGTGACCTTGGCCCAGTCATTCCTTGGGCCTCCGTGGCCTCATCTAGGAAACAAAGGGGCTGGCCCGGATGATCTCTGATGTCTCTGGTCCCTGGGCAAGAGAACAGCCGATGGGACCTTCTGCTTGGGTGTTTTGGCCCCGGAGGGGCTGGGCTGGGCCCTGGCAAAGGACATGCGCTTTCTGGTTCCCTCATGATGGGATGGAGGAAGCATCACCGAGAATTGCTCCCTGAACCATGAAGAACAGCCCGCTCCACAGACCTTAAAAGGAATGGCGACCCTCTGACGCCTTTTGTCTTCCTTTCTCCTGAATTCTCTCTGGGCCGTCCCATGGAGTCAGGCTGGTGGTGATGGAGGGCAGGCAGCCCCCCCCCAGCCCCCCTCCCCTTATGAGTGGCAGCTGCTCCCCCATGATGGCAAACATTCACACTGCCTCGGTGAGCCTGAGCCTGGGTCTGGCATCCCTGGCTGTCCCCGCTGCTTGCTGTTTCTCTCTCTAAGTCTAAGGGACCCAACATCCATCCTGAGAGGAAACCTTATGGGTCTGGGCACTTGGGAGACCCTTCAACTGGACCCAAGCAGAAGGTGCTCCTTGCAGCTATTGCAGTGACTTGGAGGAGAGAGGAGGAGGACGACAGGGTTCTGGCTTGGCTTGCTAGGAAACCGAACCGGAGGGAGATCTTTGGATGAGGCAGAACGCTTTCGCTCAGTGTTTATATGATATTGTTACATTATATATAGGTTTAAATTCTAAACTGGCTGGGAACGTATAACAGAAAGTTAACGGTTTTGAGGATATCTTTTAAGGCTTTGTTAACATACCACAAGTCTTTGGTTTTTTTAATTGTTTCTCTTGTGTGCAGGAAATAAAAAGCTGTTCTCTACCCATTCTCCATAGGCTATCGAATGCTTTTCTACTCCCCTTTTTTGGGGAGACCCTACATTTGAGCCAGACCCTAGCTTTAGGGAGTTTCTCCTCCCTAGACTCTGAGGTGGAGTGTGAAGAATCAGAGAACATCAAAAAGAGAGCTTGGCTTCTTCTAGGAGCCAGGCCAGGCTTCCTCTGAAGTGCCCACAATCTGCAGGAGCTTGGAGTTTGGTGCAGAGCAAGCATCCCAATACTTCTGGCTCTGGTAAGTTCTGCTATTAAAGAACATGAGATAGCGCATTCTTCTGGCTGAAATGCAGCTCCATAACGAGGATGTGGCAGCTGGGTCTTCGGGTCAGGGCCCCAAAATTTAACAGGTGGCTATTAGCCCTTCCTGACGCTCCTTCAACATTGTGTGAACAACTGAACATAGCCCCAAGTTAGTTTGAATAATGAATTAAGATAGGAAACAACCCAAAGACCTGGGAACAAGTGCATGTCCATCCATTGAGGAATAATAGCTAAACAAATTCATGGTGTCATAAGGGGCACCGAGTATGATGAATCCAGAGAAGCATGACCAGATTTACAGGAACTGATGCTAAGTGACGTAAGCGGAACCAGAAAAACAGTATCTACAAGAGTGAAAAAAGAAAAACAGAAGCCATCAAATGATTGAAGGTGAACTTAGAAGAATTGCCCAGAGTAAGTTTGGCCTCAAAGAAGAGAAATAAGAAGGCTTCTCTCTCCACCATTTTGCAGAGGTGGGAGGTCTATGGGTGTAGAACACTGTTTACATTATCAGACTTCTTGGACATGTTGATGAGTTTTATTGATCGTTTTTTTCCTTTTATTTCTTTAAAAACGTCTCTAATATGGGATGGATGGATCTCTGGGAGGAGGGAGAAGGAAGATACAAGGGGAAATGTGGGCAATGTAAAAACAAAAGATATAAACAAAAATTTATTAAAAAGAAAACCAAAAATGGAATTCTATTGTGCTATAAGAAAGGATAAGCAGGATGATTTCAGAAAAAGCTGGAGAGATCCAAATGAACTGATGCAGAGTGAAATCAGCAGAACCAGGAGAACATTGTACACAGTAACAGCAATATTGTATGATGGTCAACTGCGAAAGATTTGGCTACTCTCAGCAATACAATGGTCTAGTACAGTTCTAAAGGACTTATGACAAAGAATACTATTAACTCCCAGAGAAGGAACTGTTGAAGCCCGATGCAGATCAAAGCATACTATCTTTCACATCAGTTTATTTATAGTTTTATTTGGGTGGTTTGCTTTTATATGAGTATTACCTTATAAAAATGACCAATATGGAAGTATGTTTTGCATGATAATATAGATATAATCCAGATCACACTGCTTATCATCTCTGGGAAGGGGAAGGGGAGGGAGAGAGGGAGACAATTTGGATCTTATAATTTCAGAAAATGTATGTTGAAAATTGTTATTACATGTATTTGGGAAAATAAAATATCTTTGAATATTAAAAAAAAAAAGAAAAGAAAACTAAAAACAGGAAGCTATCTCATAGCAACCTTCTTCTCCCAGGGCCTTCACCACAATTGAGTCACTCTTAAGTCCAATCTAACCTTGTTTCTCCTCACCAGCAGCTTAAGGTGGTCCTGGGCCTCTTCTGGTCCTCAGTTTCCTCCTTGGGAACTAGATGGCACCAGAATGCACAGAGTGCCAGGCTTGGCAACAGGAAGAACAATCTTCCTGAGTTCAAATCTGGTTTTAGACATTCTCTAGCTACATGACCCTGGGCAAGTCACTTAATGCTATTTGCCTCAGTTTTTCCATCTATAAAATGAACTGGAGAAGGAAATGGCAAACCATTCCAGCATCTCTGTCAAGAAACACCCAAATGGGGGTCATGAAGAGTCAGACATGACTGAAAAGTCTCAATGACAAAAATCGGGGGACTGGAAGCTGTCTTCTGTCTCTGACTTGCTCTTCTTCCATGACGCTCTTGCTTTGGGGTGAGAGTGGTATTGGGGTATTCCACCATGAGTCTCTTCCCCATAGAGCCTTGCATCCCAGATCTCCTTTGTGGAGACCCTCCTGAAGTGAATTTTTCTTAAAACATTGAGGTGAAAGGGCAGGTAGGTGGCTGGGTGGATTGAGAATCCAGGGCTAGAGACAGGAGGATCAGGCAGACATTTGGCTTTGTGACCCTGGGCCGGTCACTTAACTCCAATTATGGAGCTCTTACTGCTCTTCTGCCTTATAATCCATACTTATTTAGTGTTGGTTCTAAGCCGGAAGAGAAGGGTTTAAAAACCAGGAAATGCTGAGACGAGGGCACACTTTCTTAGGCTATGAGGACCCTGCCCAGCAGTCCGCTTCTCCCTACCCTGGGTAAGAGGGCGAGTGATTACCTTCTACACAGAGGATGGCTTCTTCTCTTAAGGCACTAGCATCAAAGAGAGCAATCCTGGGGCTCGAGCCCATCAGTGGGAGAGACAAGGAGGCTTATTGGAGGACCTTTCTAGCAAGGGAGAAGCTCCTCTGACCTCTACACCTCCAGGCAGGCTAGCCTCCTCCATGCCCACCATACAGCATATCTGTATGCCTTGGAAATGCCACATGCTTCTCCCTCTCTCATTCTCGCCCCTTCCCCCATTCCCTGCCCAAACCATGAAAAACAATAGAGGTCAGTGAATAAAACAGTAGAATCCAAATAGACTGTCATCTGAAGGGTAGAGACAGATGCATACTGGGTATAAGTAGGTCATAGCCCATGGGGGCTCTGATTTCTGGTATTATCTATAAAAAACCCAAATAACCCTTCTGTTATAATACTAAGTATTGGTTCCAAGGCAGAAGAGTGGGAAGGGCTAGTCAATGGGAGTTAAATGACTTGTCTAGGGTCACACAGCTTCAAAGTATCTGAGATCAGATTTGAACTTGTCTATAGGCCTGGCTTTCTATTGACTGTGCTACCTAGCTTCCCTATTAGTACCAATCCTAAGACAGAAGAGTGTCAAGGGTTAGGTATTTGGGGCTAAGTGACTTGCCCAGGGTCACACAACTAGAAGGCCAAATTTGAACCCAGGACCTCCTGTCTCCATGCCTGGTTCTCTATCCACTGGGCCACCCAGCTGTTCCTTTGATCTCTTAATTTTGCAACCAACACACAAGAAATGATGGTAAGAAGGGATGGGAAGTTTCTATAGAGATAGTAAGGCATGAACAGGCTGATTGCTTTGTTCTTTATATCACTTTGCTAAGAAGACTAGAGACCAGACCTTGGAGGATTTAAAAAGTATCAGGTCCCAAACTTGAGCCCTGAGGTCTTCTACTTACTCCCCTTGTTCTAACTGGAAATGCCTTGTGTGATTTGCTGCCTCTAAGTGGGATCTGGACATGCTTCACTTTTCTCCCAACCATCAAACCCGACCCTTCTTAACTCTTCTCCTACCTTTCCTTCCCAGTTCTGGAACCATAATCAAATCAATACTGCCATTGCTACTAGACACAGGTAGATATAGAAAGATGATAAAGAAATGGAGATATAGAGATAATAGGTAAATGGATGGACAGAGAGATGGATGGATAGAGAATGGACAGATGGATAGAGGCATAGATGTATCAATAGATGGGTTGATAGATGGTGGACTGATGGATGGGTAGATAGATGAATAATAGATGAATCGAGGCATAGATGGATGGATAGGTAGATAGATGATGAATAGATGGGTCGAGGCATAGATGGATAGATGGGTTAATAGATGATGGGTAGACAGATGGATAGCTAGATGGAATGATAGATGATGGATAGATGGATGAGGCATAGACAGATAGATGGATAGATAGATAGATGGATTGAGGCATAGATAGATGGGTTGATATATGATGGATAGATAGATGGGTGAATAGATAGATGATGGATAGATGGATGGATAAATATATGGATGGATAGATAGATGATGAATAGATGGATTGAGGCATAGATAGATGAGTTGATATATGATGGATAGATAGATGGATGAATAGATATATGGATGGATAGATAGATGATGAATAGATGGATCGAGGCATAGATAGATGGGTTGATATATGATGGATAGATAGATGGATGAATAGATATATGGATGGATAGATAGATGATGAATAGATGGATCGAGGCATAGATAGATGGGTTGATATATGATGGATAGATAGATGGATGGATAGATATATGGATGGATAGATAGGTGATGAATAGATGGATCGAGGCATAGATGGATAGATGGGTTAATAGATGATGGGTAGACAGATGGATAGCTAGATGAAATGATAGATGATGGATAGATGGATGAGGCATAGACAGATGGAATGATAGATGATGGATAGCTGGATGGATAGATATAAATGACTGATGATGAATAGGTGATAGATATAAATAGATATGGATTGATAGATAAATGGAGCATTTATAAAGCATATGTTATGTACCAGGCACTGTGCTCAGAATTAGGGACATAATTACAAGCACTCCAGAAAGCCTCAGGGAGCTTACATTCAATGGGTTGAAGACCACCAATAAAAGGAACTGGAAGGTAGGTTTGGAGAGAAGTTACCTTAGATTTCATGAAGGTTGGGGCTCCTAGCCTAGGATAAGATTAGAAACGTTACCTTCTCAGATTGGAGTTTGGGGAGAATGGTGGTGATGGAGTCACCAGGGATCTTTTGGGGAGGGGATGGTTGGAGACTAGGGCCATGGTGAGGAGAATGTGGCTCCTTGTGTCTCCTTCACTATCCCTGTATCTTTTTTTAAACCCTCACCTTCTGTCTTAGAATCAATATTGTGTTTTGGTGCCAAGGCAGGAGAGGAATAAGGGCTAGGCAATGGGGGCCAAGTGACTTGCCCAGGGTTTGAGGCCAGATTTGAACCCAGGACCTCCCATCTCTAGGAGTTACCTAGCTGCCCCAATAGTAAATATTTCTTAAATGAGTCCTATTTCCATAACTCTCCTCTAAGCTCCTGGGCTTGGGGATGGTCCTGTCTCCCACAGCCCTAGCTGAGAGCTGGGCTCACACTTGCTCTTTTGGGTGGGTTGATCGACGGGGGAATGGCAAGGGAACGAGAAGGGTCAAAAGAGGCCAGGACGCCGCTTCCTTTCAAAGGTTTTTCTTTATTAGTCCGTTTTCTGGAGCAGTTACTTTACTTTTCTTATTAAAAAAGTGTGTTCCATCCAAAGTGATACCAAAGTGAGTAAAATGGACACAGGGGGGTCAGTTCCCCTCTGTGGGGATACAGTTCCCCAAACCAGAAAAAATTTAAACAGCCCCCCAAACAAAACCCAACAAAAACATCCCGAACCAAAATAAGCCCCAAGTAAGTATCCAGGACAAAAAATAAAATATTTATTGATCTATCACAGCGAGACACAGAGACAGGGCCTGAATGATGGATGGGAAGAGTTGCTCAGACACCCAGGGCTCGAGGGACTGAGGATACAGTACTGCTGTGTGAGATATGCCAGGGATGGGCAGGGAGCCCCGGCCCTCATTCCCCTCTGGCTCCCCTCCTGCCGCAGCTCCACCCTGGGGAGGTTCTGGGGTTCTAGGCGGCCTGGCACCGGTGGAGTCGCTGTCAATGGTGAGTACATGCGTGTGTCCCCACACACGGATGGCCGTGTGGGAGTGTATGTGGTGGCAGGTTTGGGAGGAGGGCTAGAGCTGGGGAAGACCAGGCCAGGTCCTAGCGGGTGGACAGACATTCAAGGCCTCTTGCCAGGCGGGCGGTAAACTTTTTTGGGTGAGGGTGGACGGATGGACAGAGGGACAGATTCCCGGCTCCAGGATGGATGCAAGGAGTGGCGCAGGAGAGGCTGAAGGGGCAGCCCTCTGAGGGGGAGAGGTGGTCAGATCTAGAGGGGTCACATCCCAGGCGGAGGCGGATTTAAAGTGCTTGGGGACCCCTGCTCGAAGACTGGTCGTTCCAGGGGGAGAGCATGGCTGGGGGTCCTGGGTTGACCTTTCCTGGTGGGGGCAGGGTTGGATATCTTGCAAAGCCCCTGAGTGAGGGGCTCCTCCAGGGGACCTTCCTCCCTCCTCCCTCGTCCCCCCCAAGAAAGTGATAAGCACCAACAAGTAGCACCATGTTTCCCTCAAGATCATGAACAGGGAGGGGAGAGCTCCTAGGTGGGATGGGGTGGGGCAGGGGGAGGGGATCTGAGCTCCTTTGGGGAGGGGGCAGAGTTCCAAGCTGACCCTGGTTCTTGTGTTTGCCCACCCTAGGGCCTGCACCTCCACCCCCTCCCCTGCCAGCCCCTCCCCCCCTCCCCAGCAGGGTGGGTGACTGCAGCAACACTCCAGTGAGAAGGATCTGACCCTGGGAGGGGGATGGGAGAGGGCGGGGAAGAGGAAGGGCGTCACTCAAGGTATACATTCTGGACTAAGCAGTAGCACCAAAGTTCATGAGGTCGCGGGTCAGCTGTCCTGGGAAGATCTATTTCCTCTTCCGGCCACACATTTTCCCCAAACAAGCCCCACCTGGGAAGGAAAGAGAAGGATAGTGGGTGAGGCCAGGGGGCTATGCAGTGGGGGTTGAGTGACTTGCCCGGGGCCCCACAGAGGTCATATTTGAATCCAGGACCTCCCATCTCTAGACCTGCCTCGCTCTCCACTGGCCCTCTCACGGAACATTAAAAAAACTTTTTGTTTTTAAGACATTTTGTCTTAGAATCACTACTAAGTCTTGGTCCCAAGAAGGGCTTGTCCAGGGTCACTCCGTGAAGAAGTGTCGGCCTGGCTGCCCTGACCAGCATCTATTTTATAGAAGCAGCAGCAGCAAAGGTCCAGAAAGGACTTCCTGAACTTCCTTCTGGATCCTGAGGATGGCTCACACCAAATAGAATAGCCGTGATGGCGCCGATGACAGCCTGCATCTCTTACTTTAGATTAGCACCATGTCTGGCACAGAGGCTGAGATGCGCAGAGCACCACAAAACACGTGTATAAAGATCTACCTATATGTACATGCATGTAGCATAGAGGCACGCATGTACAGACACATGTGCCCACATAGAATTCCATGTGAGCCCCACAACCCTGTCAAGGCGGTGCTTTTATTCTGGCCCTTTTAACAGTCCCCAAAAGGTGAGGAGCTCCACACAGAGCCGGCACTGAGCCAGGCCTGGGCCTTCCTGCTCCTAAAGCAGGGCCCTAAGTCTGGGGGCCGGAAGCTCGCTTTAAAAATGTTCTGAGGATGCAGTTTCAGTGTGGATGGTCTCCTTCATGTGCCTTTTCATAGGTGGTTCTGAGGAGGGCTCCCCAAGCTTCACTAGGCCGGGCCAGACTGCCTGCCACCCAGCCTAGGGATGGCACAAAGCAATAATTCAAGGGGGCTCGGGAGGGCTCTGCCCACTCTGTGACTTCCTCTAAGGCCTGGCGCAGTGGGCCCGCTGGACTCTGATTTATGCTAATCATTTGATTTAGTTTTTAATCGAATCCAACTTATTTAATTTTTGTTTATTTAACTTCATAAATTTAATTTATTTAATCGTTTGCTTGCATTCGTTTTAATAAAAGAGTATTTTCCCCCCTATAAAAGGAGATCCGGAACGGAATAGTTAAGATCTCACTCTGTCCAGTAAGGGCCCTGCTTGGTCCCACATAAGACTCTTTGCTACCACCTGGTGGTGGCCAGCATCCACATGGGAAACTGAGGACCAGCTTTTCTGTCCACCCCAGTCCAGGCTTGCTTGTGACTTTGCTCTTGGGGCAGGATGGAGGCCAGAGGTCTAGAGCCTAGTCCTGGGCTGTCCCCTGACTCCCTGTACGGTTGGGAGCAAGTCATATCCCCCTCAGGCTCTGCCCCTGTCAAACGGGGCTAGGCTTGTGTGATGGGTCTTCCTAGGAGGAGCCGGAGATCAAATGGGGAAATGCCTATGGCTTGGGGTGGGCAGCAGATGAGCAACTGTCCAAGGTGCAGCTCCTTCTTGTCACACTCCCTGTTAGGAGTTTCTCTTGGATTTCTCTCCCTTTCTCTTTATCCTTCTTTCCTTCTCTTCGCTTATTCTTTCTCTTTTCTCTTTCCATGACCTTCCTTTTTCCTCCTTTAACATCTTTATGTTCTTTTTCTTTCTCTCTCTTTTCAGTCTCCTCTCTCTATTCTTCATCCTTTCTTTTCCTCTCTCACCTTCATATCTTTCTCTCTTCTCTTTTTTCTCCCTTCTTCCTCTCTCTTCCTTCCCCACTCTCTCCCTCTTGCTCTCTTTTCTTTTCCCTCTCTCCCCTTCCTCTCTCTTCCCTCTGTCCCACTCTCTCTTTATCTTTCTCCCTTCTTTCCTCCCTCTTTCTATCTCCCTCTCTCCCCTTCCTCTCTCTTCCCTCTGTCCCACTCTCTCTTTCTCTTTCTCCCTCCTTTCCTCCCTCTTTCCATCTCCCTCTCTCCCCTTCCTCTCTCTTCCCTCTGTCTCTCTCTCTGTCTCTCTCTTTCTCTCTCTCCTTCCCTCTCTCCTTTACCCCTCTTTCCTTCTCCCTTTTTCCCCTTCCTCTCTCTTCTCTCTCCCTCTCCCTCCCTCCCTCCCTCTCTCTCTCTCTCTCTCTCTCTCTCTCTCTCTCTCTCTCTCTCTCTCTCTCTCTCTCTCCTTCCCTCCTTTTCTCCCTCCCTTCCTCCCTCTTTCCCTCTCCCTCTCTCTCTTCTTTCTCTCTCTCTTTCTCTTTCTCTCTTTCCTTCCCTCCCTCCTTTCCTCTCTCCCTTCTTCCCTCTTTCTGTCTCCCTCTCCTGCTCTCTCCTTCCTTTTCATCTCCCTCCTCTTTCCTCTTCTCCTTGTAGGAAATGGTGCTGAGGCCCTCCAGTCTGATCACAGGGGAGGACAGGTCTCTAGGAAGGGGGTTTCAGCGTGGCTCCCACAAGACAGAGAGCATGCTTAACTCCCTCATGCAGAGGAGCCCTGGAGAAGTGCCCTAATGGTGCCCATGGAGCCGGAGCAGGAAGGTGTCTAGGCAGGTGGAATCTTCTTTGGCATCAGGGACATTCTGCGACCCACATGGGACTGCTGGGGTCAGACGGGGGCAGGAATCACAGCAAGAGCAAAGCTAAGCTGTGACTCCTCACCTCCAGGTCTGGGAGGTCCCAGCCTTTGATGAAGTTGGCCTTGACCTTGCATATAGCTCAGCTTGGATCCCTTCCCTTCCCTCCAGGATCCTCACATACCTCGATATCCCAGGGCTCCGAGGGCACCGCCATAGGGTTTGGGAGGTTTTCCTGTGGAGGACAAGGTAAGGGGGGGGGGGAGAGTACTGTGAATCATGGCATTTCTATGGCCCCTTCTCCTCCTCCTGCTAAGTGACCCCAGTGCCCAGACACGCCTCTCTCTGGACAATTTAACTAATGGGGGGGGGTTGGGAAGGAGACTAAGGGGCTCTTTGGGCAGCCCTAGTTCCTTGGGGTTGGGGTGGCTACTGATTAAGGACAAGCCAAGCCTGACCACAGGGGACACAAGGGACCATAAAGGCCAGCTAGTCCAATTCTCTCATTGTACCCATCAGGAAACTGAGTCTAGGGAGTTTATATGACTTACCAAAAGTCATCTAGGTAGCAAACATCAGAGGTAGGATTTGAACCCAGACCCAAGAGCTAATATCTTTCCCACTGTAATCCACTGCCTGTCTTTTGGACTATTGTAATAGTCTCCTATGTATTGGTGTTCCTATTCCCAGGTGCTCTTACATTCTACTTTATGCCCAATTGCCAGAGAGTTCTTTCTAGCATACTTCTTTATTATCTCACTCATGAACTTTCAATGGCTCCCCATGACCTAGAGCACCAATTTTCAGAGAATGGTTTAAAGATCCTTGGGGGAAGGGATGTGCTGGTAAATGTTTAACAACCAGCTCTCCAGAGGGAAGAAACTATATTTGTGACATACTTAAAACACACAAACAAACAGATTTTTACTTTATGTCTTAGTAACAATTCTAAGACAGAAAGGTGAGACCTAGGCAATCAGGGTTAAATGACTTGATCAGGGTCCCATAGCAAGGAAGTATCTGAGGGCAGATTGGAATCCAGGACCTCTCTACTCCAGTCCTGATGCTCTATCCATTGAACCACCTAGCTGCCCCTTTATCATATACTTTTAAGTTTATTCTGCATTAGTAACAATGAACAATTTCTCTATGACTTTAAGTCTACACAATCAGCAAAAGGATTCATCAAGCCCTGATTTATAGCATTTGCTAGTTTCTGAGGTTTAAATGTTGATCCTGATAATTTAACAATAAGTTCTCTGCTCCAAGATACCTCTGCCAGGGGGATGCTTAGACCCTTTCAGGAGGTTTATGAAGTCAGATCTATTTTCATAATAATTCTAAGACATTATTTATTCATTCATTTCCCTTTTCCAACTCTGTATCTGTACAAAACTCCATTTTCTTCATATACTATAACCAAACTGACATTTCACAACAGATTGAATGCAGATACAAGAATCCAGTGTCTTCTATGAAGATAGACATTAAGGAGACTTGCAAAAATATACAAAACAAAAATAAAGCTACTCTTCTCACGAAATTTGTTTTTGTTTGGGAAAATATAGTTATTTTTCATAAAATAGGTTTATTATTGTAATTTTAAAAAGATTTCCAAAATCTTTTTTAATTTTAAAAAGATTTCCAAAATCTTTTTTAATTTTAAAAAGATTTTTAAAATCTTTTTAAATTTTAAATTAAAAAAAAAGAATGACAATTTTAAAACATCATTTTTTATATTTCTAATATGATCAATATTGACAGATAGAACCCACATTAAAAATAATTTTTTAAGTGTAAAGGGGTCCTGAGACCAAAAAGTTCAAGAAACATTGGCCAAGAGAATAAGATCCAAGTTCAAGTTCCTCCATAATCTGACCTTCCCATTCCTCTCTTCTCTCTTCTTCCTCAACTCCATGTCTGTCTCACTGCTGCCTCTGGGCCTTTGTCTAGCCTGGAATACTTTCTTTCCCTCCAAATCTTATCCATCCTTCAAGGCCCATCTTTTCCAGGAAGTCTTCCTTAATCCAGGCAGCTCATTGCTCCCTCCTCTGCACTCCTTTGGGATTTGCCCCCTCCCACATTGCCTTGTATTAGGAATCACCATTCGATGTAGATGTTTTGCCTTTCCTTCTAAACTATAAGCTTCTTGAGTGTAAGAACCATATCTTGGCCATATCTGAATCCCTCATGGCATCAAGCCCAGAGCTTCATGATAAGAGAAGCTAAGCAAGTAAAAAACTGGCAAGTGAATTTTGGACTCCTAGATCCCTCTGAACCCAATGACATGGATGCTGCCATCTTGGTATAGTTAATTACCACCATATCCCAGTGCTCCAGCTCCACCACCTGTAATGCAAGAGATTGGGGAAATGAAACGACTTCTCATTCAGTCAGCAAGCATTCAGCCCCATCTCCCATCCTGCCCAGAAACAAGGTGATCCCATAGACTCCCCAGGACAGGGATGGTTGAAACTAAGGCCTCAGAAGGGCGGCTGGAGAAGGATGTCCAATGGACACATTTTTGGACTAGAAGTCAGTAGTCTGGCTCCGCTATGAATTCGACACTTTGTGATGTTCTCTGTGACAATCTTTTTAGAACTCAATTTCTCTCCTCTATAAAATGGGAAGAATTGCTTCTGCCCTTCTTACTTTACAGAGCTCTTTGTGAAGACTAAAGACAGTATGTATATAAAAGGTGCTTTGGGGAAGTTAAAATGTGATGGAGACAGGTGAGGACAATGAAGGGAAGAGCTAGAAGGAGGGGGGGGGGGAAAGGGAGGAGAGGTAGACATGGAGGGAAAAGGAGGGAGATAAAGAGAAAGGGGAATGGAAAGATGGAGAGAAAGGAAAGAGGGAAAGATGAGGAATATAGGGAAGGAGAAAGGAAGGAGGGGGGAGATGAGGGAGGAAAGGAAGTAAACAAGGAAGCAATTAAAGCAGAAAGCAAAGAAAGAAGAAAGGAAGGAGACGGAGATAAAAGAGGGAGGAGAAAAAGAAAGAAGAAAGGGGCAGTGGGAAGGAGAAGAAGGAAGATAGGACAACTAGAGAGGCAGAGGGAAGAGGGAAGGAGGACAGGATGCCTTGCTGATGTCCGACCCAAATCTACATCCTTTTGTCAAGATCCTGGAATGAAAGCAGAGTGAGTCCCAGCTTAGGCCCCAATTGGCATGTGACAGTTTTGGGGAAAGGAGAGAGTGTTCAGGAATAAAAATTACAGCTTGCATTCATAGCGTTTTAAGAGTTACATAAAGTTTTCCTCATCCCAGCCCTGGGACTGAGGTAATAGAATAAAGATTATTGTTCCCATTTTATAGATGAGGAAACTGATTGATGGGGAATGGCTTGCTAGTTAAGGGGTCTGGGGGAGAAAACCTGGTGAACATTAATGGAGGGTGGGCCAGGCCAAGTTTACTTACCTGGGTAAATAGGTGAAAGTCCATAGCCAAGTGATGGCACACCTGTAAAGACAGGAAATCAGGGCTTAGAGATGGCCAGGAAGGAGTGGGTCCAAGGATAGCCCCCAGAGGCCATCTAGTCCCAATCGTCTCCTTTTACAGATGAGGAAACTGAGACCTAAAGGGATGAACTGACTTGCGCAGAGTCTCAGAGCCTGAAAGACAGGAGAGATTTGAACCTGGCTTCTCTAACTCCCAATCCAAGTTAAACCTCAAGCCCTCACTTTGGGGCTGTTGGCCCTGCCATGCACCCAAGGAAAGCTGGCCTCCTTCCGTCCCCACCAGGCCCATCCCTCCCTGGAACTGGGAGTGGGCTTCCCTTGGACACGGAGGCCTGGAATTCTGGGCATGGTGGCACACCAAGCGAGCGGATAGAGCCGGAGGGAGCCCTGGGGTGTTTGGGAGACCTTGGTTTGGTCTGGGCCAGAGAAGGGGGAGATGCCTCTGCTGAGTCCTGGCCCCAACCTCTGGGGGGTGTTGAGGGAGAGAGAAAAGGGGGGTCTAGTTTGTTCTGAGGGAAAGAGACAAAGGAAGACGCATATCAGGGATGGAACAGACACTCTGGGAGGGCAGGGACTGCTTCACACCTGTCTTTGCATCCCCAGTGCCTAGGGGGGCCCAGGAGGTGCTGATGGAGGGATGGATAGATGGATGGATGGATGGATGGATGGATGGATGGATAGATAGATAGATAGATAGATAGATAGATGGATAGATGGATGATAGATAGATGGATGGATGGATGGATGGATGGATGGATAGATAGATAGATGGATGGATGGCTAGATAGATAGATAGATAGATGGATAGATGGATGATAGATAGATGGATGGATGGATGGATGGATAGATAGATAGATAGATAGATGGATAGATGGATGATAGATGGATGGATGGATGGATCGATGGATGGATGGATGGATGGATAGATAGATAGATAGATAGATAGATGATAGATAGATGGATGGATGGATGGATAGATAGATAGATAGATAGATGGATAGATGGATGGATAGATGGATGGATGGATCGATGGATGGATGGATAGATAGATAGATAGATAGATAGATAGATAGATAGATAGATGGATGATAGATGGATGGATGGATGGCACACGGGATTCAGAGAGGGAAAGATGAGAACGGGGTGAATTCCAGGCATGGGGACAGCCCAGTCCACAGGCAAAGGACAAAGAGACAGAGCTGTGTGTGGGCAACAGCAAGAAGCCCAGGTTCCCTGGACTGGAGAGTGTGGGAGAGGGAGAACAATACCACCACCACCACCACCACCACCACCACTACTACCACTACCACCACTACTACTACTACTGGCTAACACTTGTATAGCATTTACTATGTGTCAGGCACTGTGCAAAGTGCTTACGAATATCATCTCATTGCATCCCCGCAACAACTTTAAGAGAGAGGCACTCTTATTGCCCCCATTTTACAGATGAGCTAAAGGAGGCAGACAGAGGTTAAATGACTTGTCCAAGTTCAGCTAATAATATCTGAGGACATATTTGAACCCAGGACCTCCCTCCCTAGACTTGGCTCTCAATCCACTGATCCTCCTTGTTGCCGCCTGAGGGGGAAGTCATTCACTAGTGACTGAGGGAGGTGAGCTGGGGGGAGCTGGGAATGGAGAGAGGGCCTGTGGCAGAGGTGGCACCTGGGGAAATCTGGGGGAGGGGAGGGAGAGGAGGAGAGGATGGGTCTGGGTTGCACATTCGGGTGACTAAAAGTCTGTAGCCTCCCCGACAGCAGGAGCGGCTCTGGGAAGGCCGGCGCTAACTCTGTCCCAAACCCGGCTCTGCTTTCTTCCAGGGGCTGCTGGGAGGCTGACCAGGAGAGGAAGCAGTGCCCTGGACTCCTGGGACCAGACCAAGGCGAGCTGGCCCCCGTCCTGCCCTGGGCCTTTTGCTTCCACTGGGGTCTCCCCAGAAGTCCTGGCCCAGCCCACCCTCGGAAGGGCTGATTTGGCTCCCTGGGCGAGACCCCGGCCAAGGCCTCTGACCCCAGCCTTCGGGTCAGGGATTGGCTCTGGGCCCGGGGGCTTCCCAGACAGCTGCCACCTGGCAGGGCAATGGCCAGGCACTTGTCTGCTTGTCCTGGGGAGTGGGAGTGGAGGGCAGGACAGCCCGAGGGAGGGAGGGATCAGTCTCCTGGGAGCTGCTGGCTTCTACCCTTCTCTCTTCCCCTGCGCTGCCCCGCTGAGCCAGCTGAACTCCATGGAGGATGCTGTTCATGTATGGGCCGGGGGTCTTCCTTGGGGGGGGGTCAGCCAAGCAGGGTCTTGGCCCCCCCTTCAGACCGGGAGCTCTCAGAGGGCAGAGAAGCTCCGAGGATGGGGCCGGGTCTCCTCCTCCCTCTGCTTCCCAGCCCAGGCGGACCCAAGGCAGAGGAGCTCCCAGGAGACCAGCCCTGGTTGGCCTCCGAGGGGTGACTGCCTTCCCTCCCACCCTCCTGCCCCTCTCTGAGTGCCCGAACTGGCCTATGCACACAGGACCGTAGGAGGGACTCTGGAGCCTGGTTTAGGGGGAGCTGGTTTGGGGTTTGGGGCGGGTTCAGTGGTGCCCCTGGCAGGCAGGGACTCATCTCCCTGGGTGGCTTTTCCCTCCTGGCCCTCAGCACGATGCCAGGCGCAGAGTAAATAGTGACAAATGCCCGGCGACTTGGCCAGAAGCACAATCTCAGGCTCAGAGAAGGACTCACCTGCCCCTGGGATCACCCTGGATCCTGGCAGGCCTCCAGCGCCTGGCACAAGGCCAGCGCCTCCAGCAGCACCTGCGGGAGAGGAAGGCGGGAGACCAACAATGGGCAGAGCTCCGGCCTCCCCTCCATCTCCCAGAGCAGGTGCACAGCCCATTGGAGATGCTCAAAGGCCCTGGACCATGGAGGCCACCCCTCTAGAGGCCAACACACGCCGCTCGAGCCTTCCCCAGCCCCCTCCTGCTCGGCCTCCCTCCACGATGCCCCAAGTCCCTGTGCCATCAGGAACAAACTCCCCGGGCCTCCCAGGCTCCCCTGGCCACAAGCCTCGGGCCCACTGGGGTTCCCTGAGATCTCTCCTTCTCTGGAAATGACCCACCCATCGCTTGGCCCGGGAAGGACCGTCCCTTAGATCATTCCTCCAACGGCCAACTCGTGGTGCCAGTGCATCGACACCAGGGTCGGGCTCTTCCCTTATTGGAATTGCCAAAGGCCAGGAGCCTCCTTTAAAGGCAGAGCAAGGCCAGAGAGGTGGTGGGAGCAGGGCCAGGTGTCCCTAAGGGGGGCCTGGGGAGGATGCCGAGATGGGCACTCACCATACTTGGCCGCTTTGGCTGCAGCCTTAGCAGCTGCCGCGGGAGTTCCTGCACCTGTGGGATGGAGGAGAGAAGGCTCAGTGACTTCTGATATTCTCCAGAGGTGCGGGAGCACCCAGCAACCCCCCACCTGTTTGAATTCATTCGTTCATCCCTTTGTTCACTCACTCATTCACTCTTTCCCTCCCTCCCTCATTCATTCACTCATTCATTCATTCATTCACTCATTCACTCATTCACTCTTTCCCTCCCTCCCTCATTCATTCATTCATTCATTCTTTCACTTGCTCTTTCATTTGTTCATCCCTTTGTTCACTCATTCATTCTATCCTTCGCTCATTCATTCATTCATTCATTCATTCATTCACTCATTCATTCATTCTTTCACTTGCTCTTTCATTTGTTCCTCCCTTTGTTCACTCATTCATTCACTCTTTCCCTCCCTCCCTCATTCATTCATTCATTCATTCATTCACTCATTCATTCATTCATTCATTCACTCATTCATTCATTCTTTCACTTGCTCTTTCATTTGTTCATCCCTTTGTTCACTCATTCATTCTATCCTTCGCTCATTCATTCATTCATTCATTCATTGGGGCTAGACTGATCCAGCATCTATTGTACTAAATGGGCTGCTGGAGCCAAGAGGAGGGCAGACAAAGGCCTTGACCTCAAGGCTTTATAGTTTGCTTAGGAAGAGAAAACCAAGTCCCACGAAAAGATAACGCATCACCCAGTGGCCCCTGTCCAAAAGAGTGGTCCAGTCCATCAGAGTCGAAGAGACTTGGAGGAGGAAGGGATGGATGGGGTTGGAGCAGTCAGGGAGGTCTTCCTGGAGGAAGAGCACCAACCTCTTGGGGACAATGGGATTTGTTGAGGTGGAGAGGAAGCATTTCCAGGTGTGGGGGAAGGATCTGGGTCAAGGCTTGGAGGAAGGAAGGGGCCTGATGTATTGGGGGAGCCCAAGGAGGTCACATACACACACAGCTTCAAGAGGAACAGCTCACCTGTCACTCCTCCAATACCAGGGACTCCGCCGACACCGGGGACTCCGCCAATGCCTGGGATGCCTCTGCCTCCCAGCCCTCCTGCTCCTCCAAGGCCTGTGGATCATGAAGAGAACAGACCCTCCATCATCATCAGGGTAGGAGTCAAAAACTCATCAGATCCAAGATGATCAGGGACCTTGGACTTCATCTGGACCAACCCCTTCATTTTGTAGCAGAGAAAACTAAAGCTAAGATTGGTCCACATTACACTAGACCTGGAGTCAGGAAGACCCGAGTTCAAATCCAACCTCAGACACTCCTAGCTATGTGATCCTAGGAAAGTCATTTAACCTATGTCTGTTTTGGTTTCCTCATCTGTAAAATGGGGATAATAATAGCAACCACCTCCCAGGATTGTTGTGAAGACCAAATGAGATAATAATTAGCATGGGCTTGGCAGAGTGCCTGACACATAGAAGGTACCATATAAATGTTATTTATTTATTATTAGGATTACTCCACCATGGTCTGCCTCAGTTTCCCCATCTGTAAAATGAGAATAAGAATAGTCCCAGATTCCCAGGATTGTTGTGAGGACCAAATGAGATAATAACTAGCATGGGCTTGGCAGAGTACCTGACACACAATAGGTATCATATAAATGTTAGCTATTTATTAGGATTACTCCACCATGGTCTGCCTCAGTTTCCCCATCTGTAAAAGGAGGATAAGAACAGACCCAGAGTCCCAGGATTGTTGGGAGGACCCAACGAGACCACTTCCCTGTGCCTTGCAGAGGGAAAGCCTCACAGAAACGTTAGCACCATCCTTCATCTTGCCAAGGTCATGCAGAGAGTGAGTGGCGCTAGAACTGGAACCCAGATCTCCTCACTCAGTGCGCCAAGCTTTTGGAGACTTCACTAGAGGCGGTGTGGGAATTGGGGAAGGGAGAAGGCAGCCAGGAGTAGGACTGAATCAGGCTTGGGGAGCGGAGTCTGAAGCAGCAAGGCTGGGGAAAGTTCGCCAGGAGGGGGAGAAGGGATGTCTAGGATGGGACGGCTCTGCAGTGACCTTTGGGGTCCGGGTACCCAAGTGGGGGTTGTTAAATGTGGACCCCAAGACCCGCTCAGAGAGCTGGCAGTGTTAGGAGCAGGGTGTTGGAGGCACCCATAAAGCC